>NW_027507903.1:543184008-543439008 GCF_037356315.1 Lithobates pipiens
CTATAGCTGCTGACTTTCAATGAAAGGACATTTACTTGTCCATGGATTCCATCACCATCCTCACCCAAGCTGATTCTTCAGTGGGCTTCAGGTCCAGGCATCGGCATTCTAACTGTGGGTGACCAGCTATGCTGCTTTCGGCTTCACAGCTGACTGCCCACTACGAATGCTCGAGCAGAATTTCACTTTGTGAATGGTCCTGCTGTCTTCTGGGTCCTGTGATGTGTCCCAGAAGATTGCAGGGAGGGAGAAAAGTTTTGCTCAGATCGCCTAAGCAATCCAAGCAGAAGTGCGAGCCGGAACCTGTCAAAAACAGGTCTCTGCTCCCCACCATGCAAAATGGTATGTCAAATATGGAAGAGCGGGGGGGAGCTGAACTCTGGGCAAATTTTCTTTCCCATGCAGTGGGGCTGTAACTGCACGGTGCAGGTTATCTGCTCATTTTTGACTAAGGGAGAGGAGAGTGGAGATATACTTACCTATTCCTCTGATCCTCCCAGCACAAAACCGGTCCAGCATCCCCACGCTACAGTGATCTTGAATAGTGGACCTCACCATGCCCAGAGCAGGCTGCATAGACCAGGAACAGTCCAGCACTGGACATGGGGGAGCGTTTTCTGAAAAATCAAAGGGGTATAAGCTCTGTGCTCACCCCAAGACAAAACAAGCAGTTAACCTGTGCAGTGCGGGCACAGCCACACTGCATGGGACAAAAATAAAAATTTTGTCTGGAGTTAGACTTTAACTAGTTACTGACCACCCGTCGCAGTTGTACTGCGGCAAGTTGACTCCCCTGCGTGAATCGCCGTCATTGTACGTCAGGTGCATTCACAGTGATTTGTGGGCCCACGCGCACCCATTCATGAGCGGTGGAGCCAACCAGCGGGTCCGGCGGACTCGATGTCCGCCGGCCACCCGCGATCGCTTCAGAGACAGGCAAAACGGGGATCTGTCAGCGTAAACAAATAGATTCCCGTTCTGTCAGGGGAGCAGAGAGAGAGAGAGATTGTTCCTAGTGATCAGGAACAACAATCTGTCTCCTCCTCCAGTCAGCCCAGCCCCCTTAGAGTTAGAAACACCTAGGGAACACTTAACCCCTTGATCTCCCCCTAGTGTTAACCCCTTCCCTGCCAGTGACATTTATACAGTAAACAGTGGCTATTTTTAGCTCTGATCGCTGTATAAATGTCAATGGTCCCAAAAAATTGTCTGATCTGTCCGCCACAATGTCGCAGTCCCACTAAAAATCACAGATCACCGCCATTACTAGTAAAAAAAATAAAATAAATAAAAGCACCATAAATATATCCCCTATTTTGTAAATTTTTGTGCAAACCACTCAATATACACTTATTGTGATTTTTTTTTTACTAAAAATATGTAAAAGATTATATATTGGCCTAAACTGATTAAGAATTTTTTTTTTTGGGGGGGGGGGATATTTATTATAGCAAGAAGTAAAAAATACGTTTTTTTTTTTTCAAAATTGTCGCTTTTTTTGTTTATCACGCAAAATATAAAAACTGCAGAGGTGATCAAATACCACCAAAAGAAAGCTCTATTTGTGGGAAATCAATTTTGTTTGGGTACAGTGTGGCACGACCACGCGATTTTCAGTTAAAGCAACGCAGTGCCGTATCGCAAAAAATGGCCTGGTCAGTGGAGGTCCGCCAAAAAAAAATATCTTAAAAGCCGGCAGCTACAAATACTGCAGCTGCTGACGTTTTATATATATGAACACTTACCTGTCCAGGGAGCCCGCGATGTCGGCAGCCAAAGCCGATCTGTCTATCAGCTCTCAGCTGCTGCCTCCACCATCCTCGGTAAGGGAATCAGGAAGTGAAGGCTTCACTTCCTGGTTCCCTACTGCGCATGCGTGAGTTGCACTGCGCGTCCTCACTGGTCCCTGCTGTATTCTGGGACCTGTGCGTCTCCCAAAAGACAGCGGGGGGAGGACAGAGTAGGCGCCAGAAGTGGCGTAGGTCACCGTGATCACTGTGGTGATCTATGCCAGGAAGTGGGAGCAAATACCTGTATTAGACAGGTATCTGCTCCCTCCTCCCCCCCCTGAAAGGTGCCAAATGTGACACTGGAAAGGGGGAGGATTCTAAAAATAATTCTAAAAAAGTAAAATTTTTGGGTGGAACACCACTTTAAAAGGGCAAATCTTCCAGTCCTTAAGGGGTTAAATTGGATTTAAAAAAAATATGGCACTTTAAAAGTCTCTTTTAAAGATCTTTTGTTTCTTTTTCTTGTCTTAGAGTCCTACCGATATCTTTGATTACGAGAAATTAAAACATTTTTTGCCGCAGGGTAGAATTTGTCCCTTGCATGTCTTCCTCTGCTACATTTTCTAGTTAGCCTGGGGTGCGACTTTAGGCATTATCATTGTATTATGGTAGATAAATGGTGCACAGTAGTAATATTGTACATTGAACCATCACTGCACGTGAGAAGCTGAAGGAAAACTGTAAAGGGAAGGCGGATGGTGCCATTTCAGGCCAGCATCGTGCACACACCGATCCAGGCTCCCCACCCTGCATTGCTGCAATAGAGGCTGGACGCCAGAAAGCTGCAGTTTGAGCAGTGTTGAGTCATCGGCTCTCCCAGAGGACACGGGAACATATTTCACTTCCATCACTGCATTGGCAGACACGTGGCTGCTTTCTGCGGGAGGCATGAAAAACAGCTCTGCAATTTTCCTCCTAAGAGGTTCAATTATACACCAAACACTTTCAAGATTCTTCTCCCTCTAAGATATACTTCATAGGGTGATAGGAGAGATGGAGGCGGCTGCCAATTCACCTGACAGCTCTCTAGTGCTTTCAATTAGCGATCTTTATCATTTCGCCGCAGTCATTTAATGGAGGAGCTGAGGGCTGTATTGTTTCAAGGTATGAAGTGATACAGACCTCTGATACTATACAAGCAATTGACAAGTGAGCCACAGACCTCTTTTTAGAGTAGTATTAAATGCAAAACTAAAAATCGAATATATTGCAGCTTACCAATAATTAGATGTGGTGGCTGCATTCGTTTTCTTTTTTTAAGCTTTTCCTTCTGTTTTCACCTGGTGATCTGGCCAGTAACACACCACCTGTATTACAGTGGCCCTACTCTGGATGAAGGAGCACAGGAGCCACATTTGGACAGAAGCATTTTCAGTCTGGAGAGAGGGGAGAGTTAGATGTACTAGCAGGCTTATGTCACGTACACGCGACCGGACTTTTCGACGGACTTGGTCTGGCGGACAATCCGACTGACTTTGCAGCTGAGGTCCGCCAGACTTTCAAACAAACGGACTTGGCCACACACGATCACTCCAAAAGTCAGACGGATTCGAGCGTGATGACAAAGAATAAGGAAGTTCATAGCCAGTAGCCAATAGCTGCCCTAGCGTTGGTTTTAGTCCGTCAGACTAGCACACAGACAAACAGATTGTCCGCTAAAAGCCGAGTCCGGTGGACAAATTTTAAACTTATTTCTATTTCCGCCAGACTTTTGGGAAGAAAAAGTCAGCTGGAGCCCACACACGATCGAATTGTCCGATGGACTCTGGTCCGCCGGAAAGTCCGATCGTGTGTACGCGGCATTAGACACACTAACAAATTGAAGCCAAACTTCATCTAACACTTTATAAGCAGTTACATCAAACATTTTTGTTTCATATTGGGATCAAAGTTTTACATAAATTAATAAAAGATGCTTTTGTAAGCATCCCTGTAAATGGTTTGTCACTAACTGCTACATCTGCAGGAAACCTTGTTCTGTTGAAAAACAGCAGACTAAGGGGCTTCAAGGTTGCCTTTAACCTGGCCCACGCTTGGAACTGTGGTGTTCTTTGGACTGACATAGGCAAATTTGGTCCAACCATGCAGAATTTACATTGCAGGACTTTCCTCTCTACTCCAGCCCACCCGCCACCATACATTTTGATTATTTCCACTGAAATCCTGTTGTTTAATATATACTTGTACTGTATTGTACCCCTAACAGAGTGCCTAATTCTTCCCCAGACACATCTTGGGTTGCCTTGAGTTTTCTTCAGGGGTGCCTTGTCAAAATGACTAAAAATGTATCAAAAATTGTATACAGGCCAGCAGGGGGATGAAGCCTGCCTTTTAGATACAAAATGCCACAGGTTTTAATCATGCACCATTACAACTTTCTAGACACTGGCATCCTAACAACCAATGGTGTCATAAGTTAATAAGGATGTCTGTTGCCTCCACAGCATCCTTGTTTGACCCTCCCATGCCCCTCTCCCTTAGCACTGGAGTGACATTAGCTGACTGATGGAGAGAAATTGAGGGAGAAGAGAAACATTGGCATACTAGTCAGTACCAGTGTGCAAAAGTGTACTTGCTTTGGAAGAATAAATCATCTCTAACGTTGGGTGTCCTATGTGTGGATGTTGCTGCCTTATGTAAAACTATTAGAATCATTTTTTACATTTTAGAATGGGGTGTCCATAATTGTAACGGGTACCTGGAGATTGTCTATAATTTTAAAGGGGGCCTTGTCTGAAAAAAGGTTGAGAAACACTGCTTAAAGGCACAGCAGTCAACCTGTCCAGTACTTCTGTTTTTTTAATGCAGGCATTTCTGTGGTGCACAGGTTTGCCCACTTCACTTTTGGTGATCATTTTGTGGCCTGAGAACCCCCTGCTTGCAAAGCTAAGAGCAATTCCCAAACACGCTCATTGCAAGTGTCTTGCTGGGCCTGATATATAAAATAAAAAAGTCATTTAGTGCAAAAATTTGATTAAAACCTGCCTTGGACATGAATGTGATTGGTTGAGGTGGGAAACCGAGAGACAAAAAGTTACATGACATATATTTAGGAAAGTATACTCCTGAGGGTAGTTTTGCAGGAGATGTAGAGTACACAGGATACGTGGAATTGAGAAATTAAATTTTTCTGAGTAAATTCAGGGGATTTCAGTGAAATGTCACCATTTTAAACCCCCACTAGCAGCCGAAAAGGGGTTAAATCTGCCCGTAAAACACCGCTGCAGCTGGCGGTATAACAGCGCTGCCCCATTGTTTTCAATGGGCAGGAGTGGTGTATTCACTGCTCCTAGGCCGCTGCAAAGAAGCTGCTGGCAGGACTTTTTGTGACGCCCTGCCAGTGCAGCCCCCCAGTGTGAAAGCACTTAGGCTTTCACACTGGGTTTGCAGCTGAGGCTGGACTCAGGGGTGTTGCCACAAAATTCTGTGCAAGCGTAGATCGCCACAGTGTTGGAACGCATATAGTGGTGTCGCGCATGCGCAATCCAGCGCGTAGCCAAATGTGATGGGTCGCCATATGTGATGAAACACCGGCTCTCAATGGAGCCAGTTCACACACCTCTTGGATGGCTGCAGAGCATATTGCACAGCAGTCCTGTGCGTCTTCTGGTTCGTTTCAGGCCTGAATTCAGCCAAAAGTTCAGAAATCGGACTTGAAACGATGAATAGGGACACACTGGACCCTTGCTGTGAGCTGCTCTGTAAGGCAGTGTGAACCCAGCCTAAATAGTTTTAAGGACCTGAAACTATTCTTGTGTTCTTGTTAGTTCTCATTTGTTTGGCTTCTTTCACATAAAAAAAAAAAAAAAACACAGGCAGCTAAGCTTAACCACTTCAGCCCCAGAAGATTCCCCCCTTAATGACCAGGCCATTTTTTGCGATACGGCACTGCGTCGCTTTAACTGACAATTACGTAGTGGTGCAACGCTGTACGCAAAAAAAGATTGATGTCCTTTTTTTTTTTATCACAAATAGAGCTTTCTTTTAGTGGTATTTGATCTGCAGTTTTTATTGTTTGCATTATAAACAAAAAAAAGACAGACAATTTTGAAAAAAATATATATTTTTTACTTTTTGCTATTATAAATATCCCCCAAAAAAAACAAAAAAAAACAAATGTCTTCATCAATTTAGACCAATATGTATTCTTCTACATATTTTTGGTAAAAAAAAATCGCAATAAGAGTATATTGATTGGTTTGAGCAAAAGTTATAGCTTCTACAAAATAGGGGATACATTTATGGCATTTTTATTATTCTTTATTTTTTTTACTAGTAATGGCGGTGATCAGTGATTTTTAACAGAACAGTGACATTGCGTCAGACAGATTGGACACTTTTTTGGGACCAGTGACATTTATATAGCAATCAGTGCTATAAAAATGGATTAATTACTGTGTAAATGGCACTGGCAGGGAAGGGGCTAACACTAGGGGGCGATCAAGGGTATAAATGTGTTCCCTGGGAAGAGTTTCTAACTGTGGGTGGAGACTGACTGGGAGTACTGAGAGATCGCTTTTCCTAATCACTAGTAAAAAACTATCACTCTGTAGTCTGCCAGAATGGGGATCTGTTTGTTTACATTGACAAGCAAATATCACCTAAGCAGTTCAAAGAGAAAATCTGAGAATTCTTGGTTCTGCTTAATTAATCCCCTGGACAGCCAAGGGTATATTGTGTCCCTCATCTAGAGAGCTAATGACACATGGTATAATTAGCTGATCATGGCAATGAACAACTGTAATAGCAGCCATAAGCTTGTATTCTATTATTATAGCATACACTTTAATTTGATAACATCAGCATTGGAATAACAATATAAACAATAGTAATTATTAACAATTCAACATAGGCTTACTTAAAAAAAAAACTCCTTTCATGTTGTGAATGCTGTTTGTCTACTGACTAGCTCTTTCCACAACTTCCTGGATTCCCAGCATACTTTGAAGCTCCTCCTCTGCTGTTTATATTCCATTTCTAAGGACTACATATCCCATGGTACCTTGCTGCCTGCAAGCAGATTCCTGTACTGATTCCACCTCCTGAAACTCCTCCTATCAGCACCTCTGTAGTTCAGAAGGCAGGCTCTGTGAAATGTGTGACACAGCAGTGACTACTCACAGGCCATAGAGTAATTGCATAGGGATCTTCACAAAGTACATTTACAAACCTCTAGATTGTTCAGAGTAATAGAAGTAGGCTAGAAATAATTAAAATACAAACTGGAAATGAATATATGATTTCATGTTTCACCATAAATAGGCTTTAATTAATTAAAAAAATATTATTTATTTCAATTCACAACTGAAAGCATTTTGTTATACCTGTTCAAGAAATTAAAAGAATACCTGTTGATCCTGCCAGAAATCCAGTGATGTCCTGTGTCCCATGCACTCTTTATTTCAAAGAGTACACCATCCCATGTTATAGAGATGAGGAGAAAGGGAGTTGTTGTCTTGTCTTAGGGTGACAATGTGCTTTTTAATGGCTACAGTATAGTGAGTGACAGAAAGTATGTTACTGGTAGGATCATTAGATCACATGAAACATAGCAAAAGCCTGAAAAAAAGAAAACGAATGCAGCCACCCCATCTAAGTATGGTATATTTTTGTTCATGAGTTTGACATACTTTAAAATGCCTAGAATACAATAAAAGTGTTATACTGAGACAGTTGATCTTGAAAAATGCATTATGGGGAAAAAGGGTGGTGATATTAGTTTTTAGAGTATGACCCTTTATTTATTGAAATTGAAATTAACTACAAGTAAAGGGGACCTGATTTAGAAGATATAAATATTTAATGCAGTTTTAGTCAATGAGGAATATTAAGTAGGTTGAGGATAGTAGTTCATATTTAAACCAATAGATATAGCAGTGGTCAGCAAAGGACAGCAGTGGACAAAATGCCCTGCATCAGCAGTCATCAGGAGGAAAAGATGCACCAGAATCAGTAGGTGGGGGGAACACTTGGTGTCATGGGTCAGTGGGAGAAAAAATGCCTCAATATCAGTTGTAGGAAATATTGCTTTAGCATCAGCAGTGAGCTGAAGCAAAAATTCTCCTACTATCGGTGGGAGAAAAAACTCCCCTGTGTTATTGGCTGATGAAAGGAAAATATGTCCAGGCATCAGTGGTCAGTGTAAGGAAAATTTTCCCCATCATCAGTGGACAGTTGGGGCAAAAAATGCCCTGCCATCAGTTGGAGGAAGAGATGCCTTCATGTTAGAGATTGATGGGAGGAAAATATGCCCAGGCATCAGCGGTCAGTGGAAGGAAAAACAAACCCGGCATCAGAAAGAGGAAAAAATTCCCTTATGTCGATAGTAGGATGCAAAATCCCTGGAGTGAGTGGTCAGTGGGGAGGAAGAATGCCCGGCCATCTGTGGATCTCCCCAACATTAGTGATAAAGAGAGGAAAAATATGGGTGCTTTAAGATGGGCTGGAGGACACTCAAAGTAACTGGGGGTCTACAGTAGGCTAAGAAGCGCTGTGGGGGCTCAGGAGAACTGCAGTGGGAATGGCTGAAGAACCTCCTTTTTTTGTTTTTTAAAAAGGCCACGGTATACTACCACTTTAAGTCACATACACTGCCCTTTTGACAGTTGGCAAGTGGAGATAGACGTCTTAAGCCCAGCATCTCTGTCCAAGGTACAGTGGTTCACCTGCTGCACCACATAGATTTCTTTGGGCGACAGCAGGAGGGTGTGGGAGGAACTCATTGATCTAGCACAGGGGTCTTCAAACTATGGCCCTCCAGTTGTTCCAGAACTACAATTCCCATCATGCCCAGTCATGTCTGTGAATGTCAGAGTTTTACAATGCCTCATGGAATGTGTAGTTCTGCAACAGCTGAAGGGCCGTAGTTTGAGGATCCCTGATCTTGTGTACCTGTTTCTTTACCAGTCATGTTTTACACAAAGGACCAACATGGCTTGGCGCTGATGGCGTACATTCCTACAGACTCTAGATTTGGCCCATTTGTTTTCTGCTCTGCTGCGCTGTGACTTTTTTACCTTTGTAAGTGCAATTCTTTACTTAGCATGAACCCAATAAATCCGTTTATTATATGTGGGGAATTTTAGTTCCCTGAGATTTGATGAATATGACATGGCGGACTGAAGGGACAGAGTTATCTTATGTTAACAAGTTAACAAGATGGAGACCTAGTGGCCTCCCACCACTGAAGTTGCAGACTAAATCAGGCACAAAAATGGCTGATGGAACACCAAAATAAAAGCAATAAGCCTTGTATAAAACTCATTTGGCCTTTCATCCTGCAGCATATGGTACAGCATAAAGTCTCTGTAGCCTTCTCTCCTGCAGCAGTACATGGTCTTCAGCAACTTTCCATTCCCAGCCCAGCAGCAGCAGTCCTTAAGCCCCTTTCTGCTGGGCGCTAATAACTGGCAGTACACTTTATCCAGTGCTGAGCTAGCATGTAAGCACGTTAAAATAGCCAGTTAGGTGCTGTCCTGACCAGGAGGGTGGGAGTTAATGCCTTTCTCATTTCTTTGGTCTTTTTGGCGGGTTCTTCTCTTGGTCCGGCCCACTAATCCTGTCATATAAAAATATAGAAAAGTAGTCTGGTATGAGAACACCCCGAAGTCCAGAGTTACCCAAGGTTAACCCAAAAGAGTTCCAGTACAAATGCTACAAGAAGTCCTCAGTTCAGAGCTGAGAGGGCCACATCAGGTCTGATGTCCTTAAGGGAATGGGATGGAGAACAATACCCATGGAGAGCAGAAGGATGCCACTCATTACTGCCTTGATATAAAGTCATGAGAACGCGGGGTTTGCCTGGAAGGCACTAGCTCTGGAAGAATATTGGCTTTGTGTAACACAATCACTCCCTTTGCAGGTATGCTGAGGCAGTACACAGCCTGTAGTTAGGGAATTAAGTAAGAATGATGCCTTTGAGTGTTAGACCCTGTTATTGCATTTTGCACTTTTCTAAGTAAAACGTTTGAAGCATTATCCCCACCTGGTCTGAAGTTACTGAAAGGGATGTAATGCAAGTAACCGGCACACATAGTCCACCAATTGGGTCTTAAACACATTAAGGTATGGAGACATTGGTGTGGAGTGAAGTAGTGTGACAACAAAAGTGGATACCTGGGGTAACGGAAGTTTTACAGCAGCCTGTTGGTAGCATGTACCTGTTATAGGTGGAACAGCCTCTAGGAACAAAGGAGATGTTGTTGGCACTCCTTCCACAAGCGGTCCATCTCCCAGTTACCCTGCAAATTGGAGGTAAAAAAAAATCCTTGCTGATTTATTTTGACAGCACTGCCTGCCAGAATTTGAGGGCTTATCCCAGCTGGCTGTACATGTGGTATGGCCCTACAGGATTCAGGACACTTGAAACATTTTGTTTTGTTTTTGCTGCCCAGTGGCAACCGCGCCCTAGGCCATTATCCATAATGTATCTATTATTAATTAGCCTAAAGGATAATTCAGCCCTGCTTTTGCTAAAATCAAATGGGGGCTGCCATTTCTGAGCTTCAGAATAGGTACTGTATTTTTTGGCGTATAACACTCACTTTTTCACCATGAAAATCGGTTGCAAATAGCATGTGCGTGTTATACGCCAATACTTCAATTTTAGCTGCCTCGGAGGGGACAGGGAGGGGGGCGCGATGAGCGCCGTTAGAGTACATACAGTGAGAATCTCCTGTTTACTTGGCGGCTTCTGTAATAGGATTTCCCGTCTCCTGTGCCGCCATTGGACCACTGTTCTGTCTATAACATGAGATTCTCACTGTATGTTATCTGTCTGCGCTCGTCCCGCCGCCTCCCTGTCCCCTCTAGGATGCAGATGGGCATCGACCAGAGTGCACTGATGGCAATGGTGAGGCTGCGATGATGTGGACTGATGAGGCTGCATTGATGGCACTTGTGAGGCTGCAGATGGGCATTGATCAGGCTGCATTGATAGCAATGATGAGGCTGCAGATGGACACTGACCCAAAGTTTTTTTCCTGAAACGTCCCTTTTAAAATGAATGTGCATGTTATACGCCTGTGCGTGTTATACGTCGAACAATACGGGTATTTATATCAGGCAAAATTAATTTGGAAGTCCTTATCTGCACACTTGTTTAGGAATTGTTTCCTGGACTTTTGAATGAGAAGTCAGCAATGGCAGCCCCGCTGCTTCTGTCAGTAAAGGTTCCCTTTAAGGGCTGCGCTGGTAACAAGCAGATGAGTATCTGATTTATAGAAGATGCTTGTAGAACTTTGCCTGGAGACAGCATAATTTAGTATGTGCTGTGAATAATCATCCCCCTACAAGATAGGTACAGATATCGATCACACAAATTGTTTATGAAGTCAATATCTTCCTGTCTTCATTCAAACAAGATACAGGACACAAATTAGTATTTTACCTGGAACTACTCTGCTGAAAAGCAGCTATACTGTGGCATGGTTGTACCTCTCAGTGACTTGGGTTACAGAAAATATTCCGGCTGCAATATAAGTCACAGAGCATGGTAAGGAGAGCAGCTGAGATGAATACTGTCAGAAACTTCAGAGCCGCTTTTACTGCATTGCGTCAGAGAAAACGACCAGAGCTTGCTCAGGAGTACTATTCCAGCCAAGCCCCCACCAGTCTATGTTAACTCTATTTCCGCCACCTATCCTGTACTGCTCATGGAAAACTTAGGAGCTTGAACTAGCTATGGGTATATACAGTGTATATATACATATATCTGGAGGGGAGGGGGTGTAATGCATATTCTGCTACCTCAGCAATCGTTTTCTTTATTCATTATAAGCCACCACCACTTTTTTAATAATGTTGTGTCCATTTGCATACTCATTAACAATCGGATCAGGTCAGCTGGCAGTAGCAGTACAGGCCATCTCAAAACAATTCAAGGTCAACAGAAGCTGAGATGGAATATACAGTTGTACAGAGGGCTTCGCTATCTGTACTTGGCCTTATTCTCATCTGCGTGTTTTATGTGCTGTGTGTTCTATGTAACACACTGCCACGGTCAGGGGTCAGGCTCCACCAGAGCTCCTGATAGTGGAGGTGGATTTTGCTCTGTGCTGATGCCAGGTTGCATTACTTAGGATTGCACCTTCAGGAGGTGAGCAAGGCGGGATCCGGTGGCAGATGTAGCACATAGGGATCAAACAGAAGTGTAGTCAGTAAACAAGCCAAGGGTCAGTAACAAGTGGTTGCAGGTTGAGATCAAGTGAAAGTGTAGTCGAGCAACAAGCCACAGGTCTGTAACAGATAGTTGCTGGCTGGGATCAAGCAAAAGCGTAATCGAGGAGCAAGCCAAAGATAATGAGCAGTAGTGAAGATATGGACAGCTGCAGGTATGAAAGGAGCAAGTTATTGGCTGAAGAGAGCACAATAATCTGGTAAACAGGAAGTGCAGAGGCATGGCTTTAAGTGATTGTAAATGATCACCTTGTAAAACATTCAGTTTAAAATAAAAATTAAAGGTAAAACATTTGTGTATAGATATTTAAAAAAAGGTTATAAATATCTTTTTTCCCCCCTTCTTTAGAAGTGATCACATTTCCTCTGTTCCCTCTGTTCTCAGCTGGGTAAGAGCTGGGGGGGGGGGGAGCAACAGCACACATAGCTTTCCAGTGAGTGGCTGTGCAGGGGGGCCGTGTCAGGACAAGTCTGATCATTGGAAGAGAGCACACAGAGTTCCCAGCACAGATAAAGAACTAATGTGTTCTTCTGCTTAGTGTGGTCAGTTTGTAATAGGAAATCAGAGGGTCTGGCAGGGATTACAGACAAAGGAAGCAATACAAAGATACAGGATACTTTTTCATGCCTTGAAAAAGTATTCACATCCCTTAAAATTTTCCACACTTTGTTATGTTACACCTAAAAAGGAAAATTTATTTTATTTGGATTTTATGTGATAGACCAACACAAAGTGGCACAAAATCGTTAAGTGGAAGGAAAATGATAAATGGTTTTCAAAATCTTTTACAAATATATGAAAAGTGTAGCGTGCATTTGTTTTCACCCCCCCCCCCCCCCCCCCCCCCCGAGTTAATACTTTGTAGAATCCCCTTTCGCTGCAAATACAGTCTTTTGGGGATGTCTCTACCAGCTTTGCACATCTAGAGAATAAAATTGTTCCCATTCTTCTTTGCAAAATAGCTCAAGCTCTGACAGATTAGATGGAGAGAGTCTGTGAACAGCAAGTTTCAAGTCTTGCTACAGATTCTCAATTGGATTTAGGTCTGGACATTGACTGGGCCATTCAAACACATGAATATACTTTGATCTAAACCATTCCATTGTAGCTCTGGCTGTATGTTTAGGGTCGTTGTCCTGCTGGAAGGTGAACCTCCACCCCAGTCTCAGGTCTTTTGCAGACTATATGGCTTTTCACACTGAGGCGTTGGGGGCATATGCGGTTTACCTTTTTAGCGGTGCTTCACTGTCGTTTTTGCGGCACTTTTCGGCCACTAGCGGGGCGCTTTTAACCACCACTAACAGCCGAAAAAGGGTTAAATGCGCCGGCAAAGCGCTGCTTTGCCGCCTCTTCGGCGGCGGTACCCATTTTGTTTTTTGTATACACCGCTCCTACAGCGCCTCAAAGATGCTGCTTGCAGCACTTTTTTTAAGTCCTGCCAGCGCACCGCCCCAGTGTGAAGGCACTCGGGCTTTCACACTGGATTGAGAGGAGAAGCTCTTTACAGGCACTCTGCAGGTGTTATTTTTAGCGCTTTATCACCTGTAATGTGCCTCAGTGTGAAAGCAGCCTAACTAGTTTTTCTTATAAGATTGCCCTGTATTTGGCTCCATTGATCTTCCCATCAACTCTGACCAGCTTTCCCGTGCCTGCTGAAGAAAAGCATCTCCACAACATGATGCTGCCACCACCATGTTTAATGGTGGGGATGGTGTGTTCAGGGTGATGTGCAGTGTTAGTTTTCCCCCACACATAGCATTTTGCTTTTTAGGCCAAAAAGTTCAATTTGGTCTCATCTGACCAGAGAACCTTCTTCCACATGTTTGCTGTGTCCCCCACATGGCTTCTCGCACACTGCAAATGGGACTTCTTATGACTTTCTTTCACCAATGGCTTTCTTCTTGTCACTCTTCTATAAAGATCAGATTTGTGGGGTGCAAGACTAATATTTGTCCTCTGGACAGATTCTCCCACTGAGCTGTGGATCTCTGCAGCTACTCAAGCATTACCATTGGCCTCTTGGTGGTTTATCTGATTAATGCTCTTGTTGTACGGCCTGTCAGTTTAGGTGGACAGACATGTCTTGGTAGGTTTGGAATTGTACCATACTCTTTCCATCTTTGGATTAAGGATTAAACAGTGTTTCATGAGATGTTCAAAGCATTGGATATGTTTTTTATAACCTAACCCTGCTTTAAACTTCTCCACAACTTTATCCTCAACCTGTCTGGTGTGTTTCTTTGGCCCTCATGAGGCTGCTTGCTCACTCAAGGTTCTCTAACAAACCTCTAAGCCCTTGTACACACGGTCGGAGAATCTGTCGGAATGAGTCTTATCGGACCGTGTCGTCAGATAATCCGACTGTGTGTGGTATGCATTGGACTGATTCCGTCCGAATCTCCGTCCGACCCAATTTTCCAACATGTTGGAAATATTTCCCGACCAACTGGGCCGGACGGACCTAATCCGATCATGTGTAGAGCATTTTCATCGGACCAAGTGCCACGCATGCTCAGATCAAATTCCTACATCAAAGCTATTGGCTACTAGCCTGAATGTAGTCCCATCGTAACGAAATTACGTCATCACGTTCTGAAAGATCGGATTTTTCGCCAACTTGGCCCGACCGTGTGTATGCAACAGTTTCGGACACAATCCGTCGGACTAAATCCGACGGGCAAAATCCGACGGATTTGGTTGGCAAAATCTCCGACCGTGTGTACAGGGGCTTTGGGCTTCACAAAATGGCTGTATTTTTACTGAGATTAAATTACACACAGGTGGACTCTATTTACTAATTAGGTGACTTCTAAAGGCAATTGGTTCCACTAGATTGTAGTTAGGGGTATCAGAGTAAAGGGGGCTGAATACAAATGCATGTCACACTTTTCAGATATTTATTTGTAAAAAAAATTTGAAAAACCATTTATCATTTTTCTTCCACTTCACAATTATGTGCCACTTTGTGTTAGTCTATCACATAAAATACCAATAAATATTTACATTTTTGGTTGTAACATCACAAAATGTGTACAATTTCAAGGGGTATGAACACTTTTTCAAGGCATTGTATATCCAGGCAGGGTTTTTTAACTGCATAGCTGTTGGTAGATCTAAAATAAATAAAGTTGCAATTTCAGTTTGTTGTTTTTTTGTTTTGTTTTTTTTTGGGGGGGGGGGGGGGTTACTGGACCTTGCTGTTTTGTCTTTTTAAAAAATTTGTGCGCTCCTACTAAATGTTATGGCCTTGTACCTGTCATTTCAGAAATAAAAAAAATGTATTTAAATATCCTCAATATTGTGGTTATATGAAGCATGTGGATCCTGGATCTCTTTTCTAGGTTACACTGTTGAGTCACCAATCTTTTCTGCCAGAAGAGGCTCTGTGGGGGTTACATGATGAGGGTTCGAGGTAAGTTATAATTGTGGATGGGACAATTTTTCCATAAGATGGACTTTAAGGGTCATTTTAGAAGGTTAAATCCTCTGTATTACACTAAACTTACATGCTAGTAGCAACACATGTGAGATTCCTATGTAAACTGTAAATCCTCCACAAAATAATCAGTCAGTAAGGATTTGTGCAACTAATGCCACGTACACACGACCGTTTTTTCCATCGGAATAAACTGACGGTTTTTCTGATGGAGTTCCGACAAAACTGTCTTGCCTACACACGATCACACCAAAGTCCGATTGTCTAGAACGCAGTGATGTACAACACGTATGACGGGACTAGAAAAAGGAAGTTCAATGGCCAGTAGCCAATAGCTGCCCTTGTGTCGTTTTTGGTCCGTCGGAACAGCATACAGATGAACGGTTTTCTCGATAGGAATTGATTTCTTCGGAAAGATTTAAAACATGTTCTATTTCTAGGTCTGCCAGAAAAAAAAAAAAGTCAAATGAGGCCCACACACAATCGGAATATCCAATGAAAAGATTCCGTCTGATTTTTTTCTGCCGGAAGGTCAGACCGTATGCACACGGCACGGCTTCTTCAATACAACAGTACAAAGCGTGATACTCATGGAAGTGCAGTAATTCATAGCAACCAATCAGATTTCATTTTACAGACATCAGATCACTAGATGATGAACTGTTACCCACAGGGTAATTCTCTGTTTCTTACTGAAGAATTTGAATATGGAAAAACAATATATGGCTCATGTATACCATCTTTATCCATGTTAAATGTTAAATCCTGATAGTCATATTTATTATCCAGAAGCTACGCAAGCATCTAGGATGCAGAAAAGTGTTTGCTATGCAGCTCTTCTGACTAGAAAGCAAATGAAAAGCTTTACGTTTACAAAGCATTAAACATTCATAAGACGCGTCTCTCCTCACTTTCCAGAATTATTTACTGGAATATTGAAGGTGGAGCCAGCAAACAGTACAGCTAAAATTGAGGTAGAAATTGAATCCAGTAATGGATTTGTTTAAAAAAAAAATTGTAAATGTATTTTTAAGTACAGCTGGCAAAAGTACCAGAACCTGTCTTTAAGCAGCTTCTTTTTCTCTGCTGCACTACAGTACTAAGACAATGAGTTTACAATCTAAGGTCCCTATCTTACATACTTACCTACACATATTAGGGCCAATTTAGACAGGAGCCAATTATTTTATTATTTATTTATTACAGGTACTTAATATACAGCGCCCTCAATTTACGCAGAGCTTTACGTATATATTGTACATTCACATCAGTCCCTGCTTACAATCTAAAGTCAATAACTAACATTCATACATATAAGATAGAACCGCGCCTGGAACTTATTCTAAAGATGTTACACTGCTGCTGCACTATTGAGATATACCCAACCTAAATGAATGCTTGCAAAGTGACAGCGCTGTGAGCAATAAGTGCGATTATCAGAAGTCTAATTAGTGCATAAACCTAAAACAATGTGTTAAAGAGGTTGTAAAGTCAGAAGGTTTTTTTTATCTTAATGCAGTCTATGCATTAAGATAAAAAAAAACTTCTGTGTGCAGCAGCCCCCTTAATATTTACCTGAGGTCCCTCTAGATCCAGCGATGTTGCATGAATGCCTCCCCTCCTCATTGGCTGAGACAGCAGCGCCGTGCCATTACTCCCACTGTTCTGAATCAAAGTCAGTCAGCCAATGAGGAGAGGGGGTGGGGCTGGGACACAGCTCCGTGTCTGAATGGACATAGGGAGTTGTGACTCGGCTCGGTTGCCCCCATAGCAAGATGCTTGCTGTGGGGGCACTCAACAAGAGGAGGATAGGGGCTACTCTGTGCAAAACCACTGCACAGAGCAGGTAAGTATAACATTTTTGTTATTTTTAGCTAATAAAAAAGAAAACAAATCCTTACAATCACTTTAAAGTACAAACATATACTTACCTCCACTGTGCAGTTCAGTTTTGCACAGTGTGGCCCCGAACCTCCTCTTCTGAGGTCCCCAGGCGCTCTCCCAGGGGGGTTACCCTATGGGCGCACTCCTGAGTCCAGCATTTGCGTCCATAGACACGGAATGCCGGACTAGGCCCCAGCGCCCGCATCATTGGAATCGATTGACAGCAGCGGGAGCCAATGACTGCGCTGCTATCATTCTATCCAATCAAGAGCCGAGAACCCCGGGCAGAGAAGTAGAGGGCATCTCCACCGAGGGAACGAAGGGCTCAGGTGAGTAAAATGGTGGGGGGGGGGGGCTGGGGGGCTGCTCAGGGACAGAGGTTTTTTCACCTTAATGCATAGGATGAGGTGAAAAAACACGAGGGTTTACAACCCTTTTAACTTTGTGTCTAAACGTGTTGTTTTAAAAACGAAAATACAAAAATATAGTGTGAAAATAAATGGCTTATATCAATCTATCCCAATTTTTTGGGACTTTGTTTTTTTGGGATTGTTGTAAGTGTTCTATTCAAATAGAATTTTCCTTTTTTTTTTTTTTTTTTTTTTTACTTTTTGGGGGATTTTTTGCACTTCTGTTTTATAACAATAAATTCTGTTTAGCACAGCACTTTAGCACGTTATCGATATAAGTAATGCGATAGATTAATATAAGCCATTAATTTTCACACCATATTTAAACAACACATTTAGACACAAAGATAACACATTGGAGGTTATTTACTAAAGGGAAATCCATAGCGTACTTGGAAGTGCAGTCACTATAAATCTAAGGGGGACATGCAAGGACAATAAAAAAAAGCATTCTTGCACATGATTGTATGACAGAAAACAGCAGAGCCTCCCCTCATTTCAGATCTTCCCCTCCGAACTACAGCGAATGCACTTCCAAGTGCAATTGCCTTATTAAATCAGCCCCATCATTTTAGGTTTATGCACTAATTAGACTTCTGATAATTACACTTATTTTTCACATTGCTGTCACTTTACAAGCATTCATTCACACATATACTAGAGCCAATTAACCTACTAGCATATCTTTGGATTGTGGAAGGAAACCAGAGTACCAAGGGGAAACTCACGCACACACAGGGAGAACATGCAAACTCCATACAGGTAGTGTCATGGTTGGAATTTGAACCGACGACCCTAGTGCTGCCAGGGGGAAGCACTAACCACTTAGTCACTGTGATGCCCAACTAACCAACCAGCAAGTCTTTGGAGTGTTGGAGGAAAACAGAGTACCCGGAGGGAAAACACACAAGCACAGGGAGAACAGGTCAACTCCATACAGGTAGTGTCATGGTTGGGATTTGAACCAACAACTCTAGGGCTAACCACTAAGCCACTGGGCTGCTCTATTAGAAGCCAATCAAGTTCTATTGCTTGCATACACTGCTTCTCATCAAGAGCAAGAGCTTTCTAGGGTCATGTCACTATAGTGATCTTGTCACTGATGGCATATCACCAGCCACATTAATCACTAAAGAGATTACTTATCTTCCCCTATGGTGTCACTCCTTTGCTAGAAACAATCAGAATTGTGCACCCCAGTAAAGGAATAGTGATAGAATGATACCTTATGAGCAGGGGAAACTGTTGTTGGTTTTGTGATGCCATCAGGGAGGAAATCTACCAATAGAGACACTTCATTCCATGACAGCTGCCTAAAGCTGAAATATATCCTCACCCTTTCTATTGAGTCTACAAAGAAAGGCACAGGGAAGGCAAAAAAAAAAACAGTTTTAACCATCCATTACTCTAGCCCAAATGAAAAATGTTATTGCTCAAGTTGAAATATCAATGTGATCAATTTATGTGGGGCAGTACCTGTGTCCAAAGGTATGTTCTAAACCCATCGGAGTCTTTATACAGTTAGAATGATTATTGAAGGCTCCAGGAGAGCCAACATGTTTCAGGAATCTGCGCTCCCTTTATCAGGGCTCTAAGCAAAAGTAACTTAGAACAGGAGCAGAAAGCCTAACACTGTGAACTGGCAACTAAGAACCCTGGCAACATAGGTGTCGCCAGGGGATGGTTATCGAGGCCGGAGCCTCAAATCTGGAGCCCATAGCCCGAGTCTCTTGCGTCCCTGACTCCCAGCTAACCAGCGGGTCGCGGCTGCGGCGGGCATGTGGCATTAGAGGCGGAGGAGAGAGAAACAAGCAGGTGGACAAGCAAAAATGACATAATCTCTCTCCGCCCACATGTCACCACTCTTCCGCCCTCACAGCCAGGCCACTTCAATGTGGGAGCGATGTGCGGCAGGTAGCAGAGAGATGACATCACCTCTCACTGCTAGCCACACACACACGCTCTTCCTTCCTCACAGCGCAGGCCTCTTAAATGTCAGAGCTGTGGTGGGGAGCAGAGAGATTACATCATCTCTCGCTGCCCGCCCTGGATCGCCACTCTCCTGCCCTCACTAAATGGACAGTGCTGCCAGCCTGCCACCAATGCACATTTGGTGGCACTGGCTGGCATGGCAATTGACAACCCACATCTAGTGGCGGGTGACGTGGCAAGTGACAGTCTGCAAATGGTGACAGGTGACGTGGCAAGTGACAATCTGCAAATGGTGGCAAGTGACAATCTGCAAATGGTGGCAAGTGACAATCTGCAAATACTGGCAGGTGACATGACATGTGGTAAGTGACAGTCTGCAAATAGTGGCAGGTGACGTGGCAAGTGACAATCTGCAAAGGGTGGCAAGTGACAATCTGCAAATGGTGGCAGGTGACGTGGCAAGTGACAATCTGAAAATGGTGGCAGGTGACGTGGCAAGTGACAATCAGCAAATGGTGGCAGGTGAAGTTGCAAGTGACAATCTGCAAATGTTGGCAGATGACGTGGCAATCTGCAAATGGTGGCAGGTGAGGTGGCAAGTGACAATCCACATGTAGTGTCAGGTGATGGTGGCAAGTTAAAAAGCTGCATCAGGTGACTGTGGCAAGTGATATGGTGCATCTGGTGGCAGGAGATGTGGCAAGTGACACGCCCAGGGCTCCCACTGATTCTGCATTATGGTGAGTTGAACCACTTCATTATATATTACAATGTAACAATAGAAACAATGTGCTTTGATCATCCTGATACCATATCAACCATGGTGCCATGATGACTGAAACACCAACCTTTGCCTTTGCAAAAAATTGCTTATCACCGGCCTGCAAAAAGGTTGGTGACCACTCCTATGGGCTCTAACCCCAGATCTTTTGAAGACCAAGCAACGCCCCTGCCTGGCAATTTTTACGAAGGCTAAATGTGTTGCTTTAATTCAAAAGGATAGCAATTAGAGCTGTCAGTATAGCTACAGACACCTAGCTTCTAACCCTTCCCCACTCTACCTAAAACTAAAGCTAAAAAGTTCTGGCAGGCGTTTGGCACAGGTTCACTTTTGGAATTATTGGACATGGCTGTGTGGCTTGGCCTAATGATGTCTGAATTCTGCCGGAGGCTGGGAACAAATGATAAGAGTTGCCTGCTAAAGATAAAATGACTGTCTTTACTCATTGTCTTTTAGAAGAAATATTTGGAAGCCCATTGATCTGCATGGCAGAAAAGAAGAATCCCGTTGCTTGTAAAGCATGTAATTAGTAGTAAATTTAGTTTGTTTGTTTTGCGTTTTTGTAATTTCCCTGAGACAAGCCGTCACTTTCTTGGCCCTGGGGCCCCTAATCAGGGAGATGATAAAATTGCAGGCTTTCTAATCAGGAAGATGGAGATGTTGAGTGATAGTGTGCAGATGTGTGATGGAAAAATATTCATTCATTTAACCATTTCTATGTGACCATTAAAAGGGTATTGTTCTCCACCTTCTGGGACTTGGTAGCAGACAGCAATTCTGAGCTGCAAAGTGCTGCATCACTCTGCAATCCACCATGGCAAGGTCCTGGCTCTGGGGTGGAGGCTCTGCTGATCTCACCAAGGTGTCAGGAAGATTTAATGAGGCTGCAGTTCTGGCTTGTCCTGCAGAGCAGAGAGAAGCAAAGCTGACTCTGTGTGAAATGGGTTGTGTAAAACCAGGATTTAACTCCTCATTTCACATGGCTGTACTCACGCTACATTTCCTTTCCCCGCATTTCCTATCATTTCATTTAACACTATGATGCTGAACCGGTAGATTTCAGTCACTTGCATGCAATATTTAAATGAAACATTTGGGGAAGAATAAATCAAATAAAACATTCCCTTCCCACCCAGCTGATGAAGATCACAATGCACATTTATCTACTGTACTTCATAGTCCCACGACAGCCAAAAGTCCTTTCTTTCCTCTTGCATGATACGTGATGATGGGGCAGTGACTGGTCAGAGACAAGTAACTAGAGTTGTTAACTATGAAAGGAAGATCTTGTTTTTGAAATATCCAAGACATACACTATATTGCAAAAAGTATTGGGACGCCTGCCTTCACATGTCCCAGTCTTAGTCCATAGGGTTCAATATTGAGTTGTAGCAGCTTCAACTCTTCTGAGAAGGCTGTCCACAAGGTTTAGGAGTGTGTCTACTCTATGGGAATGTTTGACCATTCTTCCAGAAGCACATTTGTGAGGTCAGGCACTGATGTTGGATAAGAAAGCCTGGCTCTAATTCATCCCAAAGGTGTTCTATCAGGTTGCGGTCAGGACTCTAAGCAGGCCAATCAAGTTCCTCCACCCCAAACCCGCTCATCCTTGTCTTTATGGACCTTGCTTTGTGCACTGATCCAAATAATTTGGTGGAGGGGGGATTATGGTGTGGGGTTGGGCTTGGCCCCTTAGTTCCAGTGAAGGGAACTCTTAAGGTGTCAGCATACCAAGACATTTTGGACAGTTTCATGCTTCCAACTTTGTGGGAACAATTTGGGGACAGCCCCTTCCTATTTCAACATGACCGTGCACCAGTGCACAAAGCAAGGTCCATAAAGACATGGATGAGTGAGTTTAGGGTGGAGGAACTTGACTGGCCTGCACAGGGTCCTGACCTCAACCCGATAGAACACCTTTGGGATGAATTAGAGTGCAGACTGCGAGCCAGACCTTCTCGTTCAAACATCAGTGCCTGACCTCACAAATGCTCTTCTGGAAGAATGGTCAAACATTCCCATAGACACACTCCTAAACCTTGTGGACAGTCTTCCCAGAAGAGTTTACACTGTTATAGCTACAAAGGGTGGGCCAACTCAATATTGAACCCTACAGAGCAAGACTGGGATGTCATTAAATTTCATGTGAGTGTAAAAGCAGGCGTCCCAATACTCTTAAAGCGGAAGTCCACCATAAAGTGGACCTTCCGCTCATTGGAATCCTCCCCCCCTCCGGCGCCACAGTTGGCACCTTTCAGGGGGGAGGAGGGTGCAGGTACCTGTACAGTACAGGTATCTGCACCCACTTCCGGGATAGCTCTCTGCGGAAAGGGGCGTAGATTACACCCCTTTCCGAAAGTCCCCCGCTGCCTGCTGGGAAACGCACAGATCCCAGAGGCAGCGAGTCCATCCTTATTGCGCAGCGCGACTCGCGCATGCGCAGTAGGGAACCGGGAAATGAAGCCGAAAGGCTCCACTTCCTGATTCCCATACCCAAGATGGCGGCGGCAGCACCCAAGAGACGATCGAGAGATCGGCTTCGGGTGCTGACATCGTGGGCGCACTGGGCGGGTAAGTGTCCTTATTTTAAAAGTCAGCAGCTGCAGTATTTGTAGCTGCTGGTTTTAAAAAAAAAAAAAAAAAACGGCGGAACTCCCGACGGACTCCCGCTTTAACAATATAGTGTATATCAAGTCTCCTGAATTGGTTTACAAAATAACTGTTGCACAGAAAAATAAATAGTAAGTGCAACAGATTCTAAAATTCAGGAAAACCAGGAATGTCATTGTGAATTTTGCCACATCAAAAAAAATATATATATATATATGTGTGTGTGTGTGTATGTATATATGTTTATGTATATTATTTGAATGTCCTAAATGATTTAGTGTATATATGTAATTTCAGGGAGTTGCCATTGTGAGTAAAAGTTTTTCTTATATAAATCAACCAGCTTTTTGCCACTTTTTCTCTTTGCTGTTTTCAGACCAGCCCCCTAAAATCTTTGAATGGTGGTGAGTCTCAGCATGTTTATTTGGATTGCTGATCGAAAGGATTTTTTTTAGTAACTTTAACTTCCAGCTGCATAGCTCCCAACTGTCCCTTATTTGAGGGACTGTCCCTGATTTGGAACAATATCCCTCTGTCCCTCATTTTGATCTGATCTATATAGATGTATAGAAAATGCCCTTTTTATCAATCAAAAAGTGTTTTCCAGCACTAAACCTTTCATCTGATTTCTAAATTGCTGCATTTGTAAATTCCAAAAGCCAATATAAAGGAATAGTAGTGGTAAAAAAAAAAAGCAGTTGTGGGTTTAACCGATCTTGTTTTTTTGTACAATTCTCCTTTAAGGGGGCATGGCAAGGGGTGTGTCCTATGCCTGCATACTTTTGCTGATAGGTGTCCCTCATCCCCATCTCAAAAAGTTGGGAGGTATGCAGCTGTATTGTCAGGACAAGCAGAGTGTGGTAAGTGAGCCTGTCCTACTATTAGTTTCCAGGAAAATGGGCATCCAATGTGAACTGTACTATATTGTTCTGTACGCCCTGTACCTGAATGTTCCTGAGTTTATTGGGCTTCAAAAGAAAATGGCTGTAAATGGATATACATTGTATATGGGAATTTGGTAAGACTGCACTCAGTGCCCTTCCGCAGAGTTTTTCCTAAAACTGCTTCAAGCCTTATTACACTTTCAATAATACTATACTTTCAGAAATGTGTAATTTGGTAAGTGCTATGTAATAAATCTGTGACATAAAGTTTGTAATGTACTTAACTGTTGTTACTTAGCTTTTTTATATATATATATTTCTTTTTGTCATGCTAATGCTCCATTTGCACACATTAAATGTTGTAATTTACTGTATCCTCACTTCTTTGTCATTTCTGGAGAGAGTCGTTAAAGGCCTAATAGAGTCTTTAGCCTCCATAAACTAGGAAGAGGCTACAATCAAGTGAGGACTTCACGAGGAGGCAGTCCCCTGCAGAGCAATCTTAAAGAGTATTTAAACCCATTTACAAATGCTTTCACGTATGTATAGTGTTTTGTATGCTTAAATTTATGTTTCATATATCACATCGTTAGAACGGTTGTAAATACCTTGGTATTGATGTTTATTAGGTCAGTCACATGACTTTTATCCACTTGTTCTATAGTCAGTGTGCAATATGGGGGCAGAGCACATTCCCTTGGTGCTCTGGTGATCATGTGACTGATTTAAAAAAAAATAAAAGAATCTAAATATAATAATATAACAAAAATACTTTAAAAGCATGGCTTTCTTGCTTTTATTAGCAGCCGATTTATAAAGTGCAGTATATTCTTCATAATAATTTTGATGCTTGGAATGGAGTTTATGCATGTTATAGGGGAGGTTGGGGTTTATAATTATTAATAAAGATTGGCAGCACTCCAAAATCTCTTACATGATATATACTAGATCGTCAGAAGTATTGTGACACCTGCCTTTACACGCACATGAACTTTAATGGTATCCCAGTCTTAGTCCGTAGGGTTCAATAGTGAGTTGGCCCACCCTTTCCAGCTATAACAGCTTCAACTCTTCTGGGAAGGCTGTCCACAAGGTTTAGGAGTGTGTCTATGGGAATGTTTGACCATTCTTCCAGAAGCGCATTTGTGTGTATTTGTGAGAAAGCCTGGCTCTAATTCATCCCAAAGGTGTTTTTATCAGGTTTAGGTCAGGACTTTGTGCAGGCCAGTCAAGTTCCTTCACCCCAAACTCACTCATCCATGTCTTTATGGATCTTACTTTGTGCACTTATTCAAATCATTTGGATGAGGGGGGATTATGGTGTGGGGTTGTTTTTCAGAGGTTAGGCTTGGCCCCTTAGTTCCAGTGAAGAAAAGGCATCAGCATACCAAGATATTTGGAAAATGCCATGCTCCCAACTGTGTGGGAACAGTTTAGGGATGTCCCCTTCCAGTTCCAACATGACTGTGCACCAGTGCACAAAGATTTTGGGGTGGAGGAACTGGACTGGCCTGTGCAGAGTCCTGACCTCAACCCGATAGAACATCTTTGGGATCAATTAGATCGGAGACTGCGAGCCAGGCTATCTTGTCCAACATCAGTGCCTGACCTCACAAATGCTCTTCTGGAAGAATGGTCAAACATTCCCATAGACAAACTCCTAAACCTTGTGGAAAGCCTTCCCAGAAAAGCTGTTATGGCTGCAAAGTTCAGGGGCGTGTAAAGGCAGGTGTCCCAATACTTTTGACAATATAGTGTATGTGACCTTGTATTTTACAAAATTCATGTACCAAAAAATTTAGATATGTGACCTGAAATGTAAAATTCATATGCAAAAAATTAAATACATTGTGACTACCAATTCATAATCTGTATAATGTGTCCATAAATCATTTACAAGCTCTTTATCTATGCAAATACCATGAAAAAAAATGTGCTTAAAATAGTGCAGAAAAATGTAGTAGATTTAAAGTCCTCCAGCCTTTTTTTCTTATGTAGCCCTAACCCCCGAAGGAGCTGCTGGTTTGACTGGGCTTACCGTTACCTTTTTCTCCTCGATTTGCCTCTAGGGGTTCCCGTGGTAGATGGCCCAGAAACTTTAGAGACTGACGACAGATCCGCTTAAAGGGATTTTTATTTGCAAAAAACGTAGTTAACGAACAGTCTCTTAGTATAGGATCAGAGGGTTAGGAGGACAAGGTCAGGTACTTTTAGCCCTTGTACACACGGTCTGAGAATCCGTCGGAATGTGTCCTATCGGACCGTGTCGTCGGATAATCCGACTGTGTGTGGTATGCATCGGACTGATTCAGTCGGAATATCCGTCGGACCCAATTTTCCAACATGTTGGAAATATTTCCCGACCAACTGGGCCGATCGGACATACTCCGATCATGTGTAGAGAATTTTGATCGGACCAAGTGCCACGCATGCTCAGATCAAATTCCTACATCAAAGCTATTGGCTACTAGCCTGAATGTAGTCCCATCGTAACGAAATTACGTCATCACGTTCTGAAAGATCGGATTTTTCGCCAACTTTGTCCGATCGTGTGTATGCAACAGTTTCGGACAAGATCCGACGGACAAAATCCGATGGGCAAAACCTGACGGATTTGGTTGTCGAAATCTCCGACCGTGTGTACAGGGGCTTAGTGTCAAAGTCAATAATGAAGGACTTGCTTACTTTGACTAAATCCAGAGAATAGCCATTCACAGCTGGATGATCACTCAGGTTGGATAGTGCCTCTCTCACAAGGCCTAGCAGCCAACAAGGTGCTTCACTCAGGAACAAGTCTCTGCCACAGACGTTGTTGTAGAACATGTAGGAAACTAAAACTTGTAGAACGCTCGTGTGATACCTGGATCTTTCAGCCAGTTTGGCGATACCCACAAGATTGGATTCACTTAGGTACTTCAGCCCCCCAGGCTCTTGCTAAGAAGCCAACCTGTATGTGGCCTTACTCTGAAGAGTCCTCCCCTGGATAGCTACGAAGTTACTGGGCTTCTCCACGACCGGAGATGACACCGGACCACCTCAGAATCCCTTCTTTTGTTTCCTTGCCTCGGGCAATTTTCAGCTTTCAGCGCTGTAGCAATTTGAATAACAATTGTGCGGTCATGCTACACTGTACCCAAACAAATGTTTTATCATTTTGTTCTGACAAATAGAGGTTTCTTTTGGTGGTATTTGATCACCTCTGCGATTTTTATTTTTTGCGTAACAAATAAAAAAAGACCGAAAATGTAAAAAAAAAAAAAGTTTTTCTTTGTTTCTGTTACATTTTTTTGTAAATAAGTATGTTTTCTTCCTCAATGACGGGCACTGATATGGCTGCACTGACGGGCACTGATAAGGCGGCACTGATGGGCACCAATGAGGTGGCACTGATAGGTGGCACTGGTATGCGGCACTGATGGGCACTCATAGGTGGCACTGATGGGCACTTGTAGGTGGCATTGATGGGTACTTATGGGTGGCACTGATAGGTGGCACAGATTGGCACTGATAGGTGGGCACTGATGGGCACTGACAGGTGACACTGATGGGTGGCACTGATGACACTGATGGGTGGCATTGCTGGGCATCACTAGTGTAATGTGTTACATAATGGTGCAAGTCTGTGCCCAATTGTGGGCACTGGTTGGCACAGATTGGGCATTTATTTGCACATGTGGATGGTCATGGGGTAGATACCTGGCCATCCACATGTTGCCCCCTTCCCTGGCGGTCCTGTCGGCTTCCCTGGTGGTCCACTGTGGGCATCCGGGGGGGGGGGGCCTGCACTGATAAACAATCAGCGCAGACCCCCCGTCATCAGAGCCGTTGATCGGCTCTCCTCTACTCGCATCTGTCAATGGCTTTTCCTGTTTACATCGTGATCAGCCATGATTGGACACAACTGATCACGTGGAGGCTCTTTACCTAGATGGGTGTAGCGGAACCACCGAACGCCGTGATGCACAACCTTGCGGGCTGACTGTTATCCTGAAGGACGTTATATGATGCCCAGTCAGAATAACTGAACCACCACCCAGCCGTCATTTTGCTATAGGCTGGGCAGGAAGGGGTTAATGAAGCACCCATCAAATGCAGCCCACCAGCACCCATCAAATGCAGCCTACCATCGCCCATCAATGCAGCCTACCAGTTCCCATCAATGAATGTTTGCTTGCTTACATTTATTCAGGAGTCGGGACACAGTCCTCTGCCGCCTCTAACACTAGTTGCTTGCTGTAGAGAGAATAGAGTAGGAAGACCAGTGGCCGGGAACCCTAGGCAGCAGTGCGCCCTAGGCGGCTGCCTAGTTTGCCTAGTGGTAGCACCTGCCCTGCTTTTGAAAATAGCTATAGTAGTTACTGGGTTGAGCACTAACAAGGGGATTGGCACAGGTCTTTCATTTGATTTTAGATGGGGCTTCATGTGGATTGACTTCTACTGTCCCAGGCTACAGGGTGTGACACAAGCAGGAGCAGTCAATCCACATAAAACCTGGCTCTGTTGCATTAACTCCGTCCCAAGCAACAAAATCATTATAAAGAATACTGGGCTCCATTCACAAAGTGGTATATACCACTTTAAGAAATGTGGTAAAATACCGCTTAGCATTTAGCAAAAAGGTTTTTGCCATTCACTAAAAAAAACGCACGCTTTATTTTTCTGAAATATGTGGTATTTATCTCATGAAATCATGCAGTATTTTATCTCATGTGATATCCTGTGGGATGAATACAGTGGAGAAGAATTAGAGCCCCTGTTAGTTTTTACTGCTAATAAAGAGTTAAAGTGGTTTACACCATAGAAATACGCCAAATCACTAAAGCCTAGTACACAGTGACAGGTCGGAGCTGCTGTACTAACATTTGATCTCCAGATCTCCACTGCTGTTCAATTGTGTTCTGACAGGGGGACGGCCCTCCCCCCCAGAAAAATCCGGTCAGCGATCTCAGCTATTGGCTGAGTGTGCTGAATGGGAGCCAGTTGGCAGACCTTTTTTGGTCATGCTCCTTTGACAGAAGCCGGCCGGATCACCTGCAGTACACATTGGCTGAATGTCAGATGGTTTCTATTGAACAGGCCAATGCCACCCAACATTTGCCACATGTTTACAGGGCTTAAGTCAGCGCGGTCCCTGCACCATATGTAATAATACAAAAGAAAAAGATGACTAGAATACCAGTCAAAGGAAATTTGCTTTCACAGGACACACGTGGTGTATCAAAAACAAATAATTCAATTAAAGCTGTTGTACACTGAAATTTTACACTTTTATCTACAGGTAAGCCTATAATAAGGCTTACCTGTAGGTAAAATTAATATCTCCTAAACCTGTACGGTTTAGGAGATATTCCCTATGCATGCAGCCGCTGATGTCAGCAGGCGCATGCGCTCTAAATGCCCCAGCTGAAGGTCCGGCAGCGTTGCCTGATCTTGCCGAGAAGAAAACTCCTGCGCAGGAGTGATGTCATCGTGGCTCTGGCCACGAACCCGGAAGACACGCCGAGGGATACGATGTCAGCACCCTCAGCGTGGACTGGGCACTGATACGGGGCTTCGGTTCTGAGGTAAGTATTTGATAATGACCTAGTATGCGCTGCATACCAGCTCATTATACCTTTGCCTTGCAGGGGTTTATTTTTTTCCTTTTTTTTTTTTTTTGTATGTGCGGGTTTACTACCGCTTTAAGTAAATACAAAATATCTTTATAAATGTCAAATATTGAATGAAAATAATCTTCAGGAAAATTCACCCCCTCTATTTGTCCTGTTTACCATTATCATTGATAGTGAAATGAAAAGAAAATCCCACATTTTTATATTATAGATTGTAGCAGGGAGACCCTGTGCTACTCGGTAGAATGGTGGTTTATGCCAGATTTTGGGAGAAGCAAGCGCACTAATATATCAGGTGTGTGCTGGCTTCATAATTGAGCCAGAGTTAGAGCTTAGGGCCCCACCCTCCTGAGAGAGGTCAGTGTGTCTGAGGGGCGCGGTGTTAGATGCTGCCGTGCATCAAGGTCAGGTTAGGACAGAGGAAGGCCCAAGCCTGAGATTAAGTCCATATGGGACAAGCACAGCTAGGGAGCTGCAAGGAAAGATGCAGAGCTAAAGTTCAGTGTCTGTGCATACCACTGGCATGTGTTTAATGGTCAGGAAGACTAAAAGGTGTTTGGTGAGGAGGAAGACCCTGCAGAGGTACTCAGAGTAGTAAAGTTGCTACAAGAGAGCCAAGAGGCTGAATATTATGTCTTCCACCTGCGTGGGAAGAGCTATCTGTATGAACTTTGGCTTGCTTTTAAATAAAAGTGGGCTACCATGCCCTTAAAATACCATTTTGGACTGGCGTAACTCATTGTAAATGCACCTACCATTTGAGTTTAATCACCCAAATCTTACATATGGTGGAGAATGTGGGCAGAGATGGCAGAGTTCCAGATCCTCACATGCCAAAAACTGTCAGTGTATGGTGGTGAAAAAATGGTATTGCAATCAGCCATGTCAGGTGTGACCACTGAGAAATGTGTGCCATTGCCCCTAGCAACCATGACAGGTGAAACAGAGGTGTCCCTGGAGACCACTCAGGAGCCCCTGGTGTCTGAGCTTAAGGTTTCCCAGGACAACTGTGTAGCCACCCCGACAAGTGAGAGTGTCTTATGAGATGAAAAGGGATGAATTGAGTGTCCCACAGGCTCAAGCTGGTAATGGTCTGAGGCAGCCTGTGAAAGTCAGAAATGATTTTGGGAAATGTATTACTGACAATGTTGATGGTTTGATGTCTCACATGGCAACCACAGGCAGTGCCGCAGGGTTGTCCCTGAAAATCTCACAAGGACTCCCTGTGTTGGGGCTGGTGGTGGTCCAGAACAGCTCTGATACAGCATGGATGGAAAAAAAGGAAAAAATAGCTCAAATGGTGGAGCATGGATTATCACAATCTGATGTGGTTGACTTTAACTTTTGCATGATGTCTGTTGCTAAGCTGATTGTCAGCACAGAGACGCCAAGGTGAAGTGCTTGTGGAAACGTGCTTGGAAAATGAGTTGGGCCTACACAATTAATGGCTGGCACAGATATGTCCCATCCATAGTGAGGGGTTTATGTGTTCCTCCCTCCGGTTCAAAACGGGGAGGGGGGGAGGGGGGGGTGGTATGTAGCAGGGTGACCGGTTTATGCCAGATTCTGGGAGAAGCAAGTGCACTAATGCATCAGGCGTGTGCTAGAGCTCAGGGCCCCACCCTCCTGAGGGAGGTCAGAGTGTGTGAGGGGAGCCATGAGATGTTGTCCTGCATCTCAGGTAGGGACAGAGGAAGGCCCAAGCTTGAGAGGAAGTCCATTTGAGACAAGCGCAGCTAGGGAGCTGCAAGGAAAGATGCAGTGCTAAAGTTCAGCATCTGCATATACCACTGGGATGTGCCTGATGGTCAGAAAGACCAAAGCATGTTCGATGGTCAGGAAGATCCTGCAGAGGAACCTGGAGCAGTAAAGCTGCCACAAGAGTGCCAGTTGGCTGAATGTTATGTCTTTGGAGTGATGGTGATAACCCCCTGTGTGGGAAGAGCTATCTGTATGAATTCTGACTTGCTTTTAAACAAAAGTGGGCTGCCATGCCCTTAACAACCTCAATACAGTGCGCTTACGCCCCCTTCCTGACCAGACCAATTTTCAGCTTTCAGCGCTCTCATAGTTTGAATGACAATTACTGTCATGCAACACTGTACCCATATGAAACTTGCGTCCTTTTTTCCACACAAATAGAGATTTCTTTTAGTGGTATTTAATCACTAGTGGGTTTTTTATTTTTTGTGCTATAAATAAAATAAAACGTACATTTTGTGAAAAAAATGCCTTTCCTGACAGACTCCATGGCAGCAACGTGTGGGTTAAGTCCCGCCTCCACTACCCATAGGACACTACTCCCATAAATCTTTGCTCCCTGCCCCTGGCCGTGTTCTTTTTTTGTCCTCCTCCGAAGGACCCAGAGGTGGTCTTTCTACCTGAAGATTTATCATCCCCACGATCGAGGTCGGCCGGTCTGCGACTCTGGGTCTGGAAAGTCGCATTACTCCGCTAAGCCCTAGCTATTAGCAGGGTATGGAGTGGGCAGTGAAAGAGGCGCTGTGAAGAAGCCCATGTCCTGGCCACTGGCAGGCAGGCTGCGCATTGGTCGGATAGCCAGCTATTAGCAGGTGACCTGTTTTGCCCCCTGGAAAGTCCGGTGTCATCTTACCTTATCTTCGGCCGAGTGATCGATCGTGGTGGGAGTGGTGAGAGGTTCTAAAAGTTCTTATGGCAGCAGTTTTTGTATTTTTTATCTGTCTTCGTTTGTTTCTGTTTGTTTGTATGTGCAGGCATGGCGGCTGGTTCTTCCGCGTTCCAGCCGCCGTTCTACTTCCGGGTTTGCGTTTTCGGCCGTACTGCGCATGCGCGAACGCGGTTGAGATCGAGGCTTGGTTTCGCGCATGCGCGATAGCGGCAAATTGCTGCTGTTTCGCGCATACGCACAGGCACGGCGGTGACATCACAGGGGCGGGCTATTTAAACGGGGAATTAGTCTGCAAGCTTTGGGAATGCTTGCGGGCTGTTGCGGTGACTTCCCCCTGCCTCTGTGTTGCATCTACTGGTAAGTGGCATTCTGGGACAGGGTGGCTATCCCTTCCCTGTCCCTTGCACTGATCCCTTGTCATCTTTTCAGCGCGTATGGATATCGCTGAGGACATGGATTCTTTACCGCCTGTTTGTGGCCAGCCCTCTCATAAAAGGTATTTCTAATGTTCACCTGAAGGTCTGGTGGGGGAGGGGTAATTATCTGTTAGCTCTGTCCTGATGTCTTGTTTTTTTGTGGTTCTTGTCTTGTTCTTGTTTCAGCCCTTCCAGGTCAGAACAGCATCGCAGCTCTCATAGAGGGAGCGACTCCTCCAAGTCGCATCACCGGCACTCCTCTTCCAAATCTAAACATTATGGTTCCTCCTCAAGATCAGGACACCGTAGTGAAGAAAGATCGCACTCCTCGAGGACTCAATCTAGTCACTCAGCTAGTGCCTGTTGGGGGTGCAGAGCTCTTGTACCGGCAGGAAAATCTTTATGCGATCCTTGCTACGCCAAGGCTTCCAATGAAAGGGGTGACGCGGATCAACAACTTAAAACCCTGGTGGAAAAAGTTGTTAAGGAGTCCCTCAGAAATATTGAGGGCCAGTCCTATGTTCCCCCGGCAGAGCCGCCACTTTCTCCAGGAAGGGAGACTCAGCTGCAGGATACTTGGGAATCCTCTGCGCATAGCCACCCCTCAGCTGCCATATCTGACAGTGACTCTGATGAAAGTGATCCCTGTGTGGGCTTTGATTTCGCTCTACTGCCTCCTCTGGTCAGAGCTGTTAGAGAGACACTGGACTGGAAAGATTCTGTGGCTGCTCCTTCCAAACAAAGGAAATTCTTTAAGCAATTAAGGAAGGATCGGTTTAATTTTCCTTTTATCTCTGAGCTAGGTGAGATTATCACAGATGAATGGGGCAAGGTGGAGAAGAAAAATTCCATGCTATCGAAGGTTTCGAAACTCTATCCTTTCAATGAAGAAGAGGTGAAGCATTTGGAGTCAGCGCCATTGGTAGACGCAGCAGTCATGCGGCTGGTGAAACATGTCACTCTTCCCTTAGAGGATACCGTGTCTTTTAAGGACGTTCTGGACAGACGAATTGATGCTGATTTGAAGAGAGTGTATCTCACAGCAGGAATGGCCTGTAAGCCAGCGCTAGCTCTGGCCGCTATGTCCAAAGCAATGGAGATATGGACAGATAGTGTAGATGAGACACTTAGAAATATCTCTGAAGATACAGCTAAGAGCTCGCCTATCCAAGAGCTTAGGCTGGCCTCCGCCTTTCTTGGGGAGGCCTCTATCGACATCATACGCCTGGTGGCGTGGGTGATGCTTTCTTCTGTTACGGCTAAACGGGGGCTCTTTGGCTCCGCCCTTGGCTGGCAGACCCAGCCTCAAAACAAGTATGGTGCCGCATCCCCTTTGAAGGGTCCTCCCTTTTCGGCAATAAGTTGGATGAGGCTATTACCCGAGCCACTGGTGGGAAGTCGGGGTTCCTCCCCCAGGACCGGCGTTTGCAAGCCCAGAGAAGGTCTTTCCAAAGAGACAGTACCAGGAACGAGCCAGGGAAGCTCGCAGTTACAGACCAGGCCGTGAATTTTCCAGGTCCTGGAAATCAAGACAATCCTCTTTTAAAAAATCTACAAAAAGTGATTTGAAGGGAGAGAGGGAACCAACTAAATCCTTTTCAGGTTGGGCCCGCTCAGACAGGGCAGGTGGGGGCTCGTCTTCTCCACTTTCGCCATGTCTGGGCGGCCTCGATCCAAGACTTCTGGACCGTCAAGACCGTCTCCTTAGGTCATGTTTGGACCTTCAAGGAATCTCCCAGACTCAGATGGGTCCCCACCTCTCTCCCGGCCTCAGACGAAAAAACGCAAATTCTTCTAGCCTACGTGGAATCTTTGTTGGCTCAAGGCGCCATTATCCATGTTCCAGTCATTCAGCGAGGCATGGGAATCTACTCTCCTTTGTTTATGGTCCGGAAAAAGAGCGGGGCCTGGAGGCCGGTCATAGATCTAACCCACTTGAACAGTTTTATCAAAAAAGAAAAATTCAAGATGGAGTCATTATCCACAATTCAACAATCTGTCCAAGCAGGGGACTGGATGGTCTCCATAGACCTCAAGGATGCCTATTTTCATGTCCCAGTTGCAGAAAATTACCAGCAGTATCTCCGCTTCTCCGTGGGCGAAAGCCATTTTCAATTTACTTGCCTTCCCTTCGGGCTATCAACTTCTCCTCATGTATTTTCAAAAGTACTGTTGGCAGTGGTAGCTCTTCTGAGAACCAAAGGGATTCGTCTACATCACTACCTAGACGACCTTCTGTTGTTGGCTCAAGACAAGGATCAACTTCTGGTACACAGAAAGCAGGTCATCTCCACCCTACAGGAATTCGGGTGGATCTTGAACTTGGAGAAGAGCCAGCTGGTCCCATCTCAGCGGCTGGTGTTCTTAGGGGCCCTATTCAACACTGTCAGAGGCACCATCTCATTACCAGAAGAGAAGTTGTCAGTGGTCAGGGACAGAATCCGTCCAGCCCTCTCTGCCTCTCACCTCCAGGCTCTCCAGTGCCTGAAAATTATAGGCACTATGGTAGCGACAATTCCGATGGTGAGGTGGGCACAGTGGAGGATGAGGCCCTTTCAGAAGGGTTTCCTTCATCAATGGTCAGGCAGCAAAACCCAGCTGATTCGGATCACCTTATCCATGAGGAATTCCCTTCTGTGATGGCTCCAACGGGAAAATCTCTGCAACTGCCATTCCATTCTCCCCATCTCATGGGTCACCATAACAACAGATGCCAGCAACAGGGGTTGGGGCGCCCACTGTCTGGCGGAAGTGGCTCAGGGCACCTGGATTCTCCCCTCCAGGGGGACGGTGTCGAACATCCTGGAGTTAAGGGCAGCCTTTCAAGCTCTGCTAGCCTTTCGGCATCTGATTTCAGGAGCCTCGGTCTCACTCAGGCTAGACAATACCACAGCAGTGGCGTACATAAGAAGGCAAGGGGGTACCCGAAGTCTATCCCTTCTCCAGGAGGTGGAACCGATCATGACCTGGGCTCAGAGGAACCTGAAGGATCTGACAGCATCCTATGTCCCAGGGATTCAGAACGTTCAGGCAGACTTTCTTTCCCGGATACTTCTGGACAACAACGAGTGGTCTCTCCACGAGGAAGTGTTCAACTGGATCCTGACAATGGGGCTCTCCCCAGAAGTCGACCTGTTTGCCTCCCCTTGCAACAAAAAACTGGAGAGGTACTATTCAAGGTACAGGGATCCTCAAGCCTACGGGGTGGATGCCTTGACAGAGAAATGGTGGTTCCACAAGGCCTATGCCTTTCCCCCAACTCCTATTATTCATCAGTTCCTGAGGAGACTCAGGTCAGAGACAGCAGAAGTGATAGCCATAATCCCTTATTGGCCCAACAGACCCTGGTTTCCGCTTCTGATGCTCCTCAGTGTCAGGGATCCAATACCTTTACCATCCAGGCCAGACCTTCTGTCTCAAGGGTCGAGATTACATCCTTGCCCGGATCACCTGCGCCTAAAGGCTTGGTTTTTGAAAGGGGACGGTTGAAGGCTTTAGGCTGTCCTGAAGAAGTCATTCCCACTCTTCTTAGTGCTCGAAGAAGCAGTACTAACCGGGTATATGAGAGAATTTGGGCGAAGTTTGCAGATTACTTGTCTTCAAGGTCCAGTTCCTGTAATACCCTGACAGTCCGGGACGTTTTAAGCTTTTTGCAATCAGGGTTGGATATCTCCCTTTCGGTTAGTTCTCTCCGGGTCCAGGTTTCAGCAATTTCAGCTTTTTCTGGAGTCGCATGGGCCAATCATCCCTTGGTCCAACAATTCTTCAAAGGAGCAGTCAGGCTTAGGCCACAAAGGAAGCCTAGATTCCCCAAATGGGACCTGCCATTGGTTCTAGATTTCTTCTCTCAACTTGACAAAACGCTCTCAATCAGAGAATTAACCCTTAAAACCTATTTTCTGGTAGCCATAACTTCAGCGAAGAGAATCTCCGAAATTCAGTCTCTAGGTGCAAAGGAACCTTTTCTCACCTTCTTTCCAGATAGGGTAGTCCTAATTCCGATGTTGGGGACAAATCCCAAGGTGACCTCTGTTTTCCATGAAAACCAGGAAATCACTCTTCCTACCTTCAATTCTGCTGGAAGTCAGGATCCACATCCACTCAATTTGGGAGTTACTCTAAAACAATATCTGGATATTACAGCCAAGGCCTCCGTTAGATCCATCGCTGCTTGGGTGGTCCAGGCAATTCAATGGGCTTATAGAGAGAAGGGCTTGGCTCCTCCTGAGGCGGTTACAGCTCACTTTTACAGAAGTCTCTCAACCTCATGGGCGGCTTCGCGCCACGTTGCACCTGATGTAATCTGCAGAGCGGCCTCCTGGTCGTCTATTCATACTTTCATGTCTCACTATTGTGTTGAACCAGCATCTTTATCCTCTGTTGATTTTGGTTTGAAAGTCCTGTCGGCCGACAGTGTTAAATAAATCTTTTGTTCAGCATTTTGCCCACCCGGGTGTGTTTGGCGAGTTATTTCCCACACGTTGCTGCCATGGAGTCTGTCAGGAAAATGGAAAATTCCTATCAAAATACTTACCGTAATTTTCCTTTCCTGATGGACTCCATGGCAGCAGGAGTTCCCTCCCAAATGGCTGGAGTAGGCTAGTTACCGAACACGGCCAGGGGCAGGGAGCAAAGATTTATGGGAGTAGTGTCCTATGGGTAGTGGAGGCGGGACTTAACCCACACGTTGCTGCCATGGAGTCCATCAGGAAAGGAAAATTACGGTAAGTATTTTGATAGGAATTTTCCATTTTTTCTTTGTAAAATTTATACTGCTACATATCTTTGGTAACAATAACCCACATTAGTGTATATTATTTGGTCTTTGTGAAAGTTATAGAGTCTACAAACTATGGTGCCAATCACTGAAAATTGATTACATCTGATCAGGCCTTCAGTACATCAGGTGTATCTCATTTCTTGAGACACTAACAAGTCAGGAAAGTACAAATACCCCCCAAATGACCCCTTTTTAGAAAGTAGATATTCCAAGGTATTAAGTAAGTAGCATGGCGAGTTTTTTAAGGTGTCATTTTTTTCCCACAATTCTTTGCAAAATTAAGATTTTCTTTTATTATTATTTTTTTTACAAAATTGTCATCAGATCAGATTATTTCTCACACACAGCATATGCATACAACAAATTACACCCCAAAATACATTCTGCTACTCTTCCCGAGTACGGCGATACCACTTGTGTGAGACTTTTACACAGGCTGGCCACATACAGAGCACCAACATTGAAGTAGTACCTTCAGACGTTCTACGAGCAAAAATTACACATCCCATTTCACAGCCACCCATTACACTTTTGAAGGTACTGGGACAATGGAATTTCCCATAAAATTACCCCATTTTGGAAAGCAAACACACCAACGTATAATCTGTGAGGCAGAAGTTGTCAATTTATAAGATATTTCTAACACATAGCATGTATATAGCAAAAATTACACCCCAAAACACATTCTTCTACTCCTCCCGAGTATGGCGATACCACATGAGTAGGACTTTTACACAGCCTAGTCACATAGAGAGGCCGAACATTGAAGTAGTACCTTCAAGCGTTCTAGGAGCATAAATTACACATCTCATTTCCTTCCTACCTATCACACTTTTGAAGGTCCTGGAGCACCAGGACAGTGGAATTACCCACAAAATGACCCCATTTTGGAAAGCAAACACCCCAACGTATATTCTATGAGGCCTGGGCTGCAAATAGGTACTCTGGTGCTCTGATGGGCTGGTGACAGGTACTTGAGTACTCTGATGGCCTGGTGACAGGTACTTGAGTACTCTGATGGCCTGATGACAGGTACTTGGGTACTCTGATGGCCTGGTGACAGGTACTCGGGTACTCTGATGGCCTGGTGACCGGTACTCGGGTACTCTGATGGCCTGGTGACAGGTTCTCTGATGGCCTGGTGACTGGTATTTGGGTACTCCTGAAGGGCGGTGATAGGTACTCAGGTACTCAGATGAACTGTGACAGGTATTCAGGTACTCAGATGAACTGTGACAGGTACTCGGGTACTCAGATGGACTGGGACAGCTACTCTGGTACTCTGATGGGCTGTGACAGGTACTCGGGTACTCTGATGGACTGTGACAGGTACTCGGGTACTCTGATGGAGTGTGACAGGTACTCGGGTACTCTGATGGACTGTGACAGGTACTCGGGTACTCTGATGGGCTGTGACAGGTACTCGGGTACTCTGATGGGCTGTGACAGGTACTCGGGTACTCTAATGGGCTGTAACAGGTACTCGGGTACTCTGATGGGCTGTGACAGGTACTCGGGTACTCTGATGGGCTGTGACAGGTACTCTGATGGACTGTGAGTGACAGGTACTATTATGGGTGGTGATAGGTCCTCTTTATTGGGGGGGGGGGCAATCAGTGTGTGTTGGTGTACACTGTAAGCGGTAACGGGATGCTACCACAATCTCCTCCTCACACACGATCACGGTGACACTTCATCGCGGCCGATCACGTGGTAAACAGCCATACCCAATGGCTGTTCACCCCCCTCGGTGGCGAGCGGTGTCTCCGTGACACGCCGCCACCGAAGAAACAGGGAATGTGTGCGCATTCCCTGTTTAAACGGGAGGACGTCATATGGCGCCCTCCCGCCACAATAGGTGCGCCGCCTGGCGGCCAATTGACGGCCGGTGGTTGGGAACTGGTTAAAATACAGTTTTGGACTGGCGCAACTCATTGTAGACGCACCGAACATATGAGTTTAATCACCCCAATCTTACAATATATTATATATATATTTTTTTTATTTTAATTATCGCATGTATTTCCTTCTGTGAATTGACTTTAACCCCTTTTCATGCAGTATTTACCGAGCATTTTGCATTAAATACCACAAAATGGCATACTGAATTGACAGTTTCAGGATCGCATGTGATATATAGGGAAAATGTGTTCAGACACCTAAATACCGCATGCAATCTGCTTTTGTGAATGAAGCTCATTGTGTACTTTTAATACAGGTTTGCTAATTAAAGCAATCAATCAATGTTATATTTTCTTTTTTTTTTTTTTTTGATGAGTCGTATGTGCACCTAGCAGAGTACATCTTTGGAGACGCAATGAGGAAGCATTGTCCTGTCAATTACTATACTTAACTGCCCTGTGTGATTTGCAAGAGTACACTTGGGGTGATTAGGTGAGGAGGAAATTTCCCTGGGGAAAACTACAAAGGCAGCACAGAACACAGTGGATCGGCTGGCATAGCATTGCCACTCTAAATAGCATCACTAGGTATTTACTAATTTATAATCAATTTTTTTCAGGAAACATCAGCACACATTGGGGGTTATTAACGAAAGGCAAATCCACTTTGCACTATAAGTGCAAAGTGCACTGGAAATTGCACTGAAAGTGCACTTGGAAGTGCAGTCGCTGTAAATCTGAGGGGTAGATCTGAAATGAGGGGAAGCGCTGCTGATTTTATTATCCAATCATCTGCAAGCTAAAATGCTGTTTTTTATTTTCCTTGCATGTCCCCCTTGGATCTACAGCGACTGCACTTCCAAGTGCAATTTCTGTGCAATTTCATGTGCACTTGTAGTGCAAAGTGGATTTGCCTTTAGTAAATAACCCCCATTGTCAGTAGAAATATTTGTGAAGCTTAAGATGAAATTTAAAGTTTTTGGTTTAACAACAGATTAACTCAGACTGGCAGTATGAGCGTCTGAGAAATGTTGACAGTAATTGCAAAGGAGGTGCATTCGTGTCTGCCTTTAATCTAGTCATTACCCTAGCAAAGTGGAACCTGCGAAGAACGCATGTGACCACACCTCCCAGCAGGGCCGTCTTTAATATTGATTGGACCCCGGGCAAAACTTTTCTTGGGCCCCCCCCCATGCAGTTTCGCTCTTCACCTGCTCTGAGACATACAATAAATAGCAGCTAGACTCAAAGTCAGTTTACTGAATCAGATCAGGCATCTATTGCGATTAGTTGCCAGAGGTTACAGTGTATCATTACCGCTCACTGACTGGTTGCTAGAGGTTACAGAACACATCACAGCTCACTGGTTAGTTGTTAGAGGTTACAGCACATGATTTCTGCTTGTTGATTGGTTGTTAGAGATTACTGTGGATATGACCTCAGGGGGCATGATATACATATGAATGCCGCCGCTATTTAAATATGAATGCTGGTAATTTACACGTAAACACAGGGTCTGCAGGTGAGTCATCTGTACACAATAGGACAGAGCTAGGCAGCATTAGTAGCAGCACTTCACACTGATATCGGGACACAGCACAAGACTAAAACCTCAAGGGGTGAGGGAATTTAAACCCAGGATAGTTGGCAAGTATGAGGCAGCTGCTTTTGGCCCCACAACAATGACAGGGCCCAGGGAAGCTGCCCCTTTTGCCCTGCCTTAAAAACGGCCCTGCCTCCCAGCCTAGAGATTGTGTGTCTTCTTCCGATATGAGTTACGTGGAAACTGCAGGACCCACCATATTGGTGGAGCCGTAGCCCAACCTTGAAGTGACTGGTGAATGGGTGCTGGCCGGGACTTTTTCTGTTGCGCAGCAAGGCAAAGTCTTAGTAGCACCACCTGCCCCGATATGGAGGCCATGTGTGTCTCCATACAGGCCTCCATCCAAGATTTAAAAAACCCACATTTTTTGCAGTTGCTGAAATAACCCTCTCTTCCTATGCAGAAGATGATTCCTGAGCAGTTAACAGAACTGCAACAATCATAAACATATGCCTACATTTAAATTTGCTTCCTTCTAAAGACTTTTCTACTTTCCCTATGCTAGGAATTGAGCAAAAATAATTTCTTCCTTCTGTGGCAAACATGTTAGTGATGTTATCAAAGTCTGAATGCTATACGTAACTGGTATTACTAATATTGCCATTTCTTTTTTGCAAGTTTATTTGTTGGAAAGGTAACGAATGCTTAAAAGGAAGCTAGTGTCCATCAGCCTGTCTTGGTTCTTTGCTCCCAAAAATGTGATTCTGAGAAGTCTTGAAATTCTCCAGGGCGTGCTTTGATGTAGAGTAAAAATTAGTGAGAAGACACAAAATTAAAGTCTCTTGTATCCCCTTCCTGCCCCAATTGGGAAGTACTGGCAAACTTTTCAGTGATTTCCCTGAGCTCATGTAAGATTAAATTAAAGGTGTTTTAAACATTCAGGTTTTTTTCACCTTAATGCATCATATGCATTAAGATGAAAAAACACCTGGCAGTCACCGGCCCGACCTGCCACCCTGTTTTACTTACCTGAACCCCTTCATCCCTTTGGCGGGGATGTGCTGTCTCTCTCTCCACGGGCACCCAAATCTTGATTGGATAGATTGATAGCAGCACAGCCATTGGCTCCTGCTTGTGTCAATCAAATAAAAGGACGCAGGGACGGGGCGGGCCCGAGTCCGGCATTCGTGTCTATGGACGCAAATGCTGGACTCGGGAGCGCACCCGCAAAGTAACCCCCTCAGGAGAACGCTTCTCCTCGGGGGTTATTTAATGCAGGGAGGAGCTGCGAGAGCCGACAGGGGACCCCAGAAGAGGATGTTCAGGGCCACTCTGTGCAAAATGAGCTGCACAGTGGAGGTATTACATGTTTGTTATTTTTTTAAAAAGTCCCCCTGATATTGAGGATAGTGTACTCCAACAGAGTCTCTCACAAAATGCTAATACAGACCTGATCAAGAACCATATCAAAGTTCTTCCAGTGTTGTGTTTTCCCAATACTTAAAATTTCAAATTTTTATTCAGCGAGTCTGTTGCCCCCTAAGAAAACTGGGAGTTCAGTAAATGGTTCAAGCTCAAACAGGGCCAACCCTTTTATCGCAGCATACGATCCTTCTCATATCCACAGTATGAGACCATGACCATCTAATGCAAGGTTTCTCAACCAGGGTTCTATGGAACCCTACGTTTTTTCCAGAGGCTGCTAGGGGTTCCTTGGTCAATTTCTGCTGCTCAGATATGTTCCCACTGGCACCATTGATCTTTTTAGCTATCTGTAAGGGGATCATTCTTCCCAATGGCCCCAAGTGTAGGGAACACTCTTCCCAATGTACATCACACTAATGTATCATGAGTTGCAGATGTAGTGATTTTTGACAGGGATTCCCTGAGACCAGAAAGTTATTTCAAGGGTTCCTCTGTGTTGAAAAGGTTGGGAAAGGCTGATCCAATGTCTAAGGCTGGTCTTGCTTGTCTACTTTCTGTGGACTTCACTCCAGTCTGCTAACCATAAGATCTATTACAAATGGCATGGAGATCATAAATATAAACAAGTAGTTGTCTGACAGGCTTCTTGTATGGTCTCCTTGACCTTTAATTTTCAACTGGAGTATTTTACTACTGCCCATGGATTCTAAAAAAAACTGCATATCTATGGAGGATGTAAGGTTTTCTGCAAACAGCTTAAAAGTATGCTGAGAGATGTAGTCTTTTTTTCTTGAGTAAGAGGGTACACACCACTACTATCAGACTCATTTCTGATTTGCAGAGTATTCTGATCATTTAGAGCAGGGGTAGGCAACCTGAGCCCCTCCAGCTGTTGTGGAACTACATTTCCCATAAGGCATTGCAAGGCTGGCAGTTACAATTACTCCCAGAGGCATGATGGGACTTGTACTTCTGCAACAGCTGGAGGGCCCCAGGTTACCTACCCATGATTTAGAGCATATTTACTTGATGTTATCTACCTAGAGGTGCTTGCATGTCCCTCATTGTTTAAGCAGCAACTTCTGCTCTTCTCTTCCTTGCAATGAATATCCCCAAAGTTGTCAGCAAAGCTCAATGTATTGCAATGAATGATGCATCAGGGTGAGCACTAAAGTTCAAGGCTGCAAGCTGCCAATCAGTATGTTTATATCTTTAAACCAATGACATGCCTCTAGATTTATTTATGTTTATGGCTCAAATTTTTGCAGTTCTTGTTAAACGGAAAATTTTGAGTTAAAATGATGCTGGCTAACTGACTTGGATGAAAATATAAGTCTTTTCTACCCGATAAAAGAAAGATAACTTGGTTCAAGGACTTTTCAGCTCTCTATATAGTATCACAGGGGCCTATATCAAGACATTGTAATGTGGTTCCAAAGGTAAAACAATTGCATAGCTTAATGTATTCCTTGCATTAAGGTCAAAAAATGTTTTGCCTCTTGCTGTGCCCCCTCCCCCAAATACACCTGAGTCCTGTTCAGTTCTTCTCTCACAAGATTGGTTGAGAGCAGTGGGAGCCATTGGCTCCTGCTGCTGTCAGTCATATCCTGTGAGCAGTGAAGGCGGTGCTGAGCTGTGCTGTGTGTGTCAATGGGTGCACACAGCCTGGCTCAGGATTGAGCCCACACATCTTCCCCCATAGCAAGTGCTTGCTATGGGAGCAGATACAAGAGAGGAGGAGCCAAGATTGCCAGGGGGGACCCAAGAAGAGAAGTTTCGGGGCTGCACTGTGGAATTGGTGTTTTAGAAGATGCTTATTATTTTAATTTACAAAATTGCCTTTTCAAACGCTTTAAGGTAATTAAAGAACTGATGTTGTGCCCAAGAAAAGGCAAGCAGAGGGCAAAGGACTAGACTCCACTAATGTCTGCAGTCTCTCTTAAACTGATCTTTTCCCACGATCCTTACTTTATGGTTTTATTATGCATGAAAGTTAATTAATTTATCATGGAAAAAAACAGTAGCCTCTATGGTATTGACGTGGAAAGCTTTAGTGAATAAAGCAATACCCTTGAATAAGGCTACTTATGCAAATAGAGCTGTACCAGCCAAAATTGAGAAGCTGTGGGGAGGTTGGATAAACGATAGAACCACTGCATCAGATTAATCAGTTGATTTATCCCTGTTTTGGGTGCCTTACTAAATTTTCAGGGTCTGTATGATATGTTTTATGTTTGTTTATTGTACCCCGTACAATAAGAAGACCCATTGGGTTAGACTGATAGTATGATGTAATACTTCCTTGTCGCCTACTAGTGTTGATGTTATTAACTTAATAGGAGTTGCATTGTCTATTGGTACTGCTCTATGTTGTGTTTTTTTCTGTTTTTTACATTTATATGAAAATTATATAAATAAAAAGAAGTAAAAAAAACCTAATCTTTTCCCATTACTGACTTACCAAGCCTTGCCCTTGTGTCTCTATGTGGATGTGGCCATATTGGTTTTTGCAAGGCAAGGCTTTTGCTTCCTCGTGTTTGAGTTTGCAGCAAAAAGAACAGTGAGCAGTACATTAGTAACATTACCAAATCTTTTGAGAATAGCAGTCGTGCAGCAGTGCCTGAGATCTCAAACAGCAGATATACAGCTATAGGGCTGTATGCACACTCACAGGAAGTGCACTGCTTTTTTGTGGGAGGACAAAAGGATTATTTTATGGGGCACTGCTCAGGCACCATTACCGTTTCTAAATTTTCCTTATAACAAGGCAAATCATCACTTTTTGAGTTCCATTTTTATGTGCATAGAGCCCAGCTTTAAAGTGTTTGTTTATGCAATTCCATAATAATGTTGATGCTGGTAGTGTAGAACGAATAGTGATAAAAGCATGGTTACCATGAACTTCACCCACTATGCCTTACTGCAATAATGACTCATCCAACCTCTTCCACCAAGTACATGATGAGAAATAAATACACATTGGTAGCACACATTTTCAGTTTGCTGACTGGATGCTGCTCGTCTCTTTATTGCAAGTAAAGTACACACAGATCCACAAAAAGCCACCAACATATTCATTAGCTGCAGCTAACCATTGCCTTGCAGTCAGCAGTGCTGGGGGTAGGGCAAAAGTGCAACACTGCTTTGCAAACAAAGAGGATAAAGCACCTCCGATGCTATGGTTCTTGGGAAGCAGAGTTTCAGTCTTCCCTTAAAATCAGAACACAGGGGAAAATATGGACCTCCACCAAAATATTTCATTTTTGGGGTGAAACCTCCAGGTTTAGAATATTTTTGATGTTCTTAGCCTCATGGGGAGCAGGGAAGGTATTTTCCCCTAAAAACCCTTGCTCCAGTCTATGATACTGCCAATATAGTGCAGCTTACATAGGGTTACACTGCTCATTAAGGTCACTAACCCTCTACTCTCTGTTCTATATATTTCTATAGCAGATTCAGCAGGGGCATGCCATCACATGGCTTGGCATTAAACTGTCATAATGTTGCAGCCACAGAGGGCATTTATACCTTGTATTCATAAATAACAGTTTTGAGGGGTCTTGCCATTCAAAAAAATGGCTCATGGCTATTTGCCTTTTTCATCTTGATTTAAAGAGAAGGCTGGTAAAACCAGTATTGCTATAAAATCTACTGATGGTCATGGGACAAACATGGGTTTGAAAAGAGGAAGACCTTGTATGGATGTCATGATGATCTCTGCACTGATTGTGAATAGACTGGAAGCTCCAGGTTTTAGACTCACCTGGATTAACCATGCACAACCTGGAATAACAGGCCAGGGTGGGGTAAGGACCCTAATTAAAGGGTCCAAACTCTAGACACGGAAGGCAACACAAACAGAAAGGTGATTAGGGGTGATCTGTAGGATTAGAGGTAATTTTTCCGCAACTGGGGGGGATAGAGTGTATTAGTGGTAAGGTTTTATTAGCTGGGAAATAACTCATGTGTTTGGCATAAACTGCAAGGAACCTATTTTTTATCTTTACTTTCTTCTTCTGCCACTTCTTCTTCTTTCTCTTCTTCACCTTCTTCAGCTTCATCCTCCTTACCCTCTTCTTCACCTTGCTCTTCATCTCCCTCCTCGTCCTTACCCTCCTCTTCTTCTCCTGAGAATGTAAAAATAACAAAAATGATAGCACAATTAGTATGGTTCTAAAATAGATTGACCAAAATATATATGCGAGTACTCTTTACTATATATAGATCACCAAGGGTCCCTTGATCCTATGGATTTCTGATTGCTAGCCAATAGCCAAAAGGTAGTGTTTTCTGAGACTTCAGTTGCTGGTTGACCTAAGCAATTCTATGCAATAAAATAAATTTAATGGGGCAGATAATACACAGTAGAACCCCCATTTAGTATTTTTATTGAGGGTGTGGATAATTAACTACCCAGGTAACAAGTTATAGGGCCCTTATTTATTAAAGCCCATCTCTAACTTATGATGACTATTAATATTAATTTCCAGGTACTCTCGCTATCTCCAGCACTGTCCCATGCAGGATCATAGCTATGTTCAATTTTTGGGCTGAATGACAACCAGCATCATTCAAACCACTTTCTGTCAGAACAGGGTGTCAAGGACCCACCCGCTGGAAGGTGACATCATGCCAGCCTGGACTTAAAGGAGAATGCATCAGAGGGTGTGGTGCTGCTCTCTGCACCATTCAGGACCCGTCCACCAGAAAGAAGAGGAACCGTAATGGGACAGGACCAAAGACCACAGAGTATAAAGTGTGTATACTGTGATTTTCCTTTTCCTTCAGCTAGGGCAGCATGGATGTAAAAAAAAATTCTAGAGGTTTTCTTTTTAAATACTGTCAAGAGAATGTTGAATAACATCAGATTCAGATCAGCTTAGCGTCGAAGGCAGACAATTCTAATTATATATGCTGAAAGTGTGGGGGGATTGCTCCCATGCACTTGGTCTTTATCAACAATTAGAGTACTGGAAAGAGATGAACAGATGCAAAGCAATGTATGAAATCACTCATTCTGTGTTGCACCTTATCAAAACCCTGATTTGTTCTGTTATCTAAAGCCCATACACACTATCAGATTTTTGTCTGATTTTTTTCCTTCAGATTTACCAAAACCATGTAGTGCAAGGGCCTGCCTGATTGCATACAAGTTGAAACTCCTAAGGTTTGGCCTCATATTATATGGTTTTGGTAAATCTGAAGGAAAAAAATCAGCAGAAAATCTGATAGTGTGTATGGGGCTTAAGATGTATTAACCATCATCAGCCATTTTAGTGAGAATATTTACCTTCTCCCTCTGCCTCCTCTCCTCCTTCATCTTCCCCTTCTCCCTCTTCTTCTCCTTCACCTTCTCCCTCTTCTTCCTCCTCCGGGGCTTCTGCCTTTGCTTCTTCTGCCCTGGTGGACTCAATGGTCTCTTCTACATCAAGCTGCTCTTCTTGGATATCTCTGGAGTAGTAGGTAGGAAATGAGCGAGAAGAGATGTAGGAGCTGCTCTGCAGGCTGTATGCAGAGCGTCCAAATACAGGGGCAGCTTGTGTGTATCCACTGGTGATGGCCCCAACACCGGAAAAACATAGTCTGGTCTCTTCCCCTTCCAGTAATTTCCTGTAATAGATGTAGACAAACTACATTAATAGGGAAAGACAACAGTAGGATACTCCTTGTGAAGCTGTGAAAAGAAAACCCTGGTCCAAAGAATAGTTGTGAGGTTTCATAAGAGACTATGGAGTTGATTTACTAAAGGCAAATAGACTACACTTTGCAAGATAATTTTCACTTGGCTTAGTGAATGTGGTGAAAAATCACTTTTCAAAGAATACCCATTCATTTGTAAAGAAAATTGAAAAAAGTATTTTTGTTTGCATATGATTGGATGATGGAAATCAGCAGAAGTTCACTTCAACCACTAACTAAGCCAAAGGAGAATTGCCTTGCAAAGTGAGCACCATATTCCCCTTTAGTAAATAAAAGCCTATACCGTGTTTAATCACTTTGTCAAATCTTTATCTCTCAAGGTCATTATTCAAGCCAAAATGCCAAGACTAACAAGGGCATTCTACTAATTATTATTATTCTTACTTTATTTGTTATCATACGCAAAGCAGTAAAGGAAAAACATTTTCTTTTTTATATCCTTTTTCTATTCATGAAACTGCAGGCTCTTTGGCGGCATAAGCAACATTGTTACTTTCTGTTGCACAGTTGATTAACAGAACAAAAATATTTGTAACATACCTTTAGAGCACTCAAAAACAAAAAAAAATATTTATTGCAGCTTTACCAATCATTAGATGTGATGGCTGCATTTGTTTTCTTTTTTTTTTAGGCTCCCCTCCCCCTCCTATTTTCACCTGGTGATCTGTTCAGTAACACACCTCCTGTGTTAGAGTGCCCAGTGCCAGCCTGGATGAGGGAGGATAGGGGAACCTTTGGACACCAACATTGTTAATTGGGAGGGGAGTGTTAGATGTACTAGCAGATTTACATACACTAACAAATTGTAGCCAAACTCCAGCTAATGCTTTATAAACTTTTACAACAGCCGTTTTGTTCCTTTTTGGGATAAAGATTTATATATTTACAAAAACAAATAAAACCCGATTGTTGTAAGTCAGTGGTAAATGGTTGGTCTCAACCCGGTTACCGATACATCTGCAGAACTGCTTGTGCTGTTGAAAAGCTGACTTACTGGCCATGCAAAAAAGAAAAAAAAAAAAAGTCTAAAAAAGAAAATGAATGCAAATATCACAGCTAAAATTTGGTAAACTGCAATATAATAAATGTTTGTCATTGGGTTTAATACTGCTTTAATATACATAGATGTTTTAGCGCCTTTGAAATATTTTATTTAGCCATTTTTGTTAATAGCAAAGTTGGAAACCACATTCTACAAAAAAAACAAAAATCTTCTTCTCCTTCACTTTATCATAGATACTGTATCTGTGGGAGGACCACAACCTTCAGGGACTCAGGCTGGCAGCGCTGAACTGTGTCATAAAAACTAATATGAAATTCTGACAGCAAATTATCTGTTGTATATAAATTATACAGTGCCATATTTGCAGGCAGTCAGTGCAGCATCCTACCTGTATGCAGCAATTTCTATATCCAGCGCCATCTTGACATTGAGCAGATCCTGATACTCTTTCAGATACCTTGCCATTTCACTCTTTGTATTCCTAAGCTCATCTTCTAAATTGTTTATGGCATCCTGTGGTCAAGGAATGAATAAAAAGCAATTAAAAAAATAATAATTTTATATATATATATATATATATATATATATATATATATATATACACAATATAAAACAGTATGAGGACATATGGCACAGTGAACCTGGGTGTGGCATCAATAAAGGGGTTGTGATTTATTTCAGCTAAATGTAAGGTGTCAAATAACATATATATATATATATATATATATATATATATAATAAAATATAGCAGTCCCGACTGCCGAAATTATATATATATATATATATATATATATATATATATATATATATATATATATATAAAATATAGCAGTCCCGACTGCTGAAATTATATATATATATATAATTCGGGACTGCTATATTTTATTATATATATATATATATATATATATATATATATATAATTTCAGCAGTCGGGACTGCTATATTTTATAATATATATATATACATAATTTCAGAAGTCAGGACGGCTATATTTTATAATAAATAGATATAGATATAGATATATATATATATATACACACACACACACACACACTTTTTTAAATATAATATATATATATATATATATAAAATGTTGTATACTAGACTATGTGGACCACTTCGTCTTTTTTTCTGCCATCACTTATCTATATTTCAATGAATTTCTACTGTTGAAAAAAAATGACATAAACTGCATGCCAGGAGAGGTAATGTGTGGACACTGGATCAATGTGGATTTTAATATCATTAAAGTGAAAATACAGATGATACATCTAACTGGGTTAAGACAATCCCTAACTGGTGCAAAGCTTTACAGGCTCACAGTGATGGATGAAGTCGTGATTTTAAGTTGCAGACAAACTCTGCAGCTGTATGACACTGCAGATTTTCCTTACACAGATCACCTAACATTTTCCACATAAGATTCCAGTAAAAATGTGGGAGAGCTGTGTGAATTCTGGGTCGGACACCAGTGTGCAGGTTCTTTCAGTGGGCGAGATTTACTAAAACTGGAGAGTGCGAACTCTGGTGCAGCTCTGCATAGAAACCAATCAACTTCCAGGTTTTATTGTTAAAGCTTAATTGAACAAGCTGAAGTTAGAAACTGATTGGCTCCCATGCTCAGCTGCACCAGTGTTTCAGTTTTAGTAACCCCAGTTACCTAGAGTAGATGTGAGGCTGCAATGTCCAGGGTGCTGATTCATGGCACTGCCCCCCCCCCCCTCCCTTGCCCGGGCACACCCCCAATACCTGCATTTGTGCCACTTCGGCGCTCTGCTTGTCCTCCAGCTCCTGGATCTGCCTCTGCAGAGAATCATTGACCCCCCGGCAGGCGTCGATCTCGAGCGCTTTGGCTTTGAGCATCCTCCGGCTCTCGGACACTTCGTCCTTGGCCACCCGCACCGCGTTAGTGTTTTGCGCGGCGCTCTGCGTCAGGACGGTGAACCTGGACTTGAACCACTCCTCCGCGGACTGCATGTTCTTGGCCGCCAGCTTCTCGTACTGTGCCCGGATGTCCCGCAGGGCAGAGCTGAGGTCCGGCTTGGCCACATCCATCTCCAGGGAGATCTGGGCGTACTGCACCTGGGATTGAAGCTGGGTCAGCTCCTCCTCGTGCACCTTCTTCAGGAAGGCGATCTCATCCAGCAGGCTGTCCATCTTCTTCTCCAGCTCGGCCCGGGCCAGTGCCGCCATGTCCGCCTCCTTCCGCACATCCAGCAGCCTGCCTTCCGCGTCCTCCCGGCTCAGCGCCTCCTCCTCGTAGCGCGCCTGCAGCCCTCTGAGCGCCTCCTCCAGCCGCTCCCTCTCCCCGCGCAGGGTCTGCCTGTCCCCCGCGGCTTCCTCGTGGGCCAGGCGGAGCTCGCGCACCTCATGCTCGTACAGGTCCCGCAGCCGGGACGGCTCGCTGTGCTTCTGGCGGAGAAGGAGCAGCTCCGCCTCCAGAACCTTGTTGCGCTTCTCCAGCTCATGGACCCGCTCGATGAAGTTGGCGAAGCGGTCATTGAGGTCCTGGAGCTGAGCCTTCTCCTGGGTGCGGACTATCTTCAGGTCACTGCTGATGGCGGCCACCTGGGTCAGGTCCAGGGAGTCGGCGCTGTGCAGCAGGCTGGAGGCGGCGGACGAGGAGGAGGTGTAGCTCCGGCGCACACTGCTACTCAGGGTGGGAGAGTAACTGCTCCGGCTGGGGGACCCATAACTACTCCGGATGTGCAGCCGAGGGCTGCTCTCCACCACCCGGCGCTTATAGGAGGCGCTGTAATACGGATCGTAGCTGTACGAGCTCATGGTGCGGGCTGGGGAGCAGAGCCCTCCCGCACACCTACTTATAGCGCACCGGACAGGGGCGAGCATGCGCACTACAATGCCAGCACCAAGGACAGCGCACTGAGGGGCCCCGCCCCTCATCCCCCGGTCCAAGAGAAGAAGCTGAGACCTGCAGATCCAGTCCTGGCACTGGGGGCCCCTCACCGACACAAGAGCCACTCTGAGACCTGCAGTTCCCCATTCCTTATAATCCATTCTTGTGGTTTAAAGCATCTCTAAATACATTTTTTACTTTTGGATAGAGTAGGGGTAAAAGTGATATCAAACCCAAAAGCAAGCATTTATTATACTGCAGCTGAATTCTTAGATGTGAAGGCTGTGTTGGTTTTCTCCCCTCCTTTCTTCCTTCCTCTTTAATTTTTTTTTCTTCCTTTCATTCCTTTTCTTCATTTCTTTCCCTTGCTTCCTCGTTCCTTTCTTCCTCTTTCCTTTCTTCCTTTCTTTCCCTTGCTTCCTCTTTCCTTTCTTCCTTTCTTTCATTGCTTCCTTTCTTCCTTTCTTCCCCTTGCTTCCTCTTTCCTTTCTTATTTTCTTTCCTTGCTCCCTCTTTCCTTTATTCCTTTCTTTCCCTTGCTTCCTCTTTCCTTTCTTCCTTTCTTTCCCTTGCTTCCTCTTTCCTTTCTGTCTTTCTTTCCCTTGCTTCCTCTTTCCTTTCTTCCTTTCTTTCCCTTGCTTCCTCTTTCCTTTCTTCCTTTCTTTCCCTTGCTTTCTCTTTTCTTTTTTTCCTTTCTTTCCCTTTGTTACATTCTTCCTTTCTTTCCCTTTGTTACTATCTTCCCTTTTCTTCAATTCTTCCTCTTTTTACATTTCTTTTTCTTCCTTCCTTCCTTCGTTCCTTTCTTCCTTAAATTTCTTCCCTTTCTTCCTTATTTTCCCTTTCTTCTTTTCCTTTCATCCCCTTTCTTCCTATCTTTCCCTTTCTTACTTTCTTCATTTTATTCAATTCTTCCTCTTATTTCATTTTCTTTCTTTCTTTCTTTCTTTCTTTCTTTCTTTCTTTCTTTCTTTCTTTCTTTCTTTCTTTCTTTCTTTCTTTCTTTCTTTCTTTCTTTCTCCCTTTCTTTTCCTTTCTTTCCCTTTCTTCATTCCTTCTTCTTTCTTCCTTTCATTCCCTTTCTTCCTATCTCGTTTCTTTCCCTTTTTCCTCTTTCTTCCTTTTTTCCCTTTCTTCCTTTCATTCCCTTTTCTTCCTTTCTTTCCCTTTCTTACTTTCTTCCCTTTTCTTCAATCCTTCCCTCTCTTCCATTTTTCTTTCATTTTATTCCTTCCTTAATTCCTTCCTTCCTACCTCTTTCTCCCTTCCTTCCTTCCTTCCTTCCTTCCTTCCTTCCTTCCTTCCTTCCTTCCTTCCTTCCTTCCTTCCTTCCCCTCTCTTCCTTTATTCTTTCCTTTTATTTCTTCCTCCATTTCTCATATTCCCTTCCTTCCTTCATACCTCTTTCTCCCATTCTTCCTATCTTTTCCTTCCTTCCTCCTTCCGCCCTTCCTCTTTCTTCCTTTCTTTTCCTTTTTTTCCCTTCCTTCCTTCCTTCCTATTCCTTTCTTCCTTTCTTTCCCTTCCTTCCTTTCTCCCTCTCCTTCTTTTCCTGCATTTTTCCCTTTCTTTCTTTCTTGGAGATCTGTCCAGTAAGCCCTGGTTTGCACTGGTGCAATTTGTCAGGCAATTTGATTGCACAAAATGGCATGACAAGTTGCACCCCATTTCCAGCAATGGAACTGTTCAAATCATTGCAACTCAAGTGGCAGCACTACTTTTTGGGGAGTTCATTGCAATGTGAACAGAGGTCTGTTAAAGGGAGTTGCAAGCGGCAATGAAATTGGAGTTGCAAATTGCACCGATTTGTGGTTTTGAAAACGTGCTGAAGCCAACCAAAGTCTGTTTTGTTTAAAAAGAACAAACTGTCCTGCATATGTAGCAGTTAGAGGGTTGAGGCAAATCATTTACCACTGACAGGGGTACTTACAATGATCAGTTTATTTATGTAAATCCTTGAAACATTGAAGTCAATTAAAGTTGTATTAAATCCAACAGCAAACATTTATTATATTGCAGCTTACCAATTCTTAGATGTGATGGTTGCATTTGTATTTTTTTAGGCTTTCTTTCTTTTTGTTTTTTTACCTGGTTCTCCAGCCAGTAAATCTGTTGTTTTTCAAAAGACCAAGCTGCCCTGCAAATGTAGCAGTTAAAGTGTGCTATTTAGTGTTTAAGGGCTCGTTCACACTTGCGATGCTCTCTCAAAAGTGATCCACATTTGGATCGATTGCCCGAGAGTATGCGACAGGTGGTAAGGAGGTGTTGTAACACCTTGATCACCACATTAGTGTGCTACAATCATATGCACTGCAGAGCGGGCCCCATTTACTTGAATGTGGTGCAGTCGGTGGGCGCTATTGAAAATTGGCAGGGGATGTCATTTCTGCCACAGCATGTTTACGCAATGGCTTCTTCCTCTACTGCTAAAGGAGGTAGCTGTTGGGGGGTGGTATAGAAGCGCGGCTCAATCATGGGGTTTTACTATCCCCCAATTTCACATGTGAACGAGCCCTTACAGTGCCATTGGCATCACCAGCCCTTACAGTGCCATTGGCATCACCAGGCCCCACCAGGGTGGGGCCTGAGGGGGCCACGACCCCTCCAATTTTTACTGCCCCCCAAGTTAAGTACTGTCTGAATGTCAATTACTGTAATAACCGAATAATGTGCTGCGGCTGTCCGAACGCAGACAGTCCGCCCGCTTGAATGACTCACTGGTATGACTAGTATGACTGTCAGTCTCTGAGCCAGTAAGCGGGGCTAGCTACTAGCCCAGGTGACGTTGCACACCAGCCGCCGCTGTTGTTTTTGGGAGTTGTAGTGCAGCTGCATGCTCAAGTTTCCTGCTCCCGCTCCCTGGGGGTGGAGTCAGTCTAAGGAGAGAAGAGCAGTGCAGCCTGCTTGAGCCTGCATGCTTCAACAACTCCCATGGCTGCGGTCGGATATTGCCTGGCCTGCCTGGACACCACACCACGTCACGTGGCTGGTCTGGGCGCACCTGATGGCTGCAGTAAAGAGTACTGTGGAGTGGAGACCCCAGGAGCAACATCACTGACTGTGACCGACCCCCACGATTAGAGGAAGCAGCAGTGCAAGGAGGAAGGAGAAGGTGGAAGACAGAGAACCCGTCCTGTCCTGCTGGCAGTGCTGAGCTCTGAGTCTGCCAAGCAAGGTGAGAGACCCTGGCACCCCCCACAGGATCGATCCTCCCTGACCTCATCTATCTTGCCCATCATGGCCTGTGATTCCTGATGGGAGTGGGAGCTGCCCATGGCCTCCTGTGATTCTTGCTGGGAGTGGGAGCTTCCCATGGCCTCCTGTGATTCCTGCTGGGAGTGGGAGCTGCCCATGGCCTCCTGTGATTCCTGCTGGGAGTGGGAGCTTCCCATGGGAGCTGTCCATGTCCTCCTGTGATTCCTGCTGGGAGTGGGAGCTTTTCATGGCCTCCTGTGATTCCTGCTGGGAGTGGGAGCTGCCCATGGCCTCCTGTGATTCCTGCTGGGAGTGGGAGCTGCCCATGGCCTCCTGTGATTCCTGCTATGAGTGGGAGCTTCCCATGGCCTCCTGTGATTTCTGCTGGGAGTGGGAGCTTCCCATTGCCTCCTGTGATTCCTGCTGGGAGTGGGAGCTGCCCATGGCCTCCTGTGATTCCTGCTGGGAGTGGGAGCTGCCCATGGCCTCCTGTGATTCCTGCTGGGAGTGGGAGCTGCCCATGGCCTCCTGTGATTCCTGCTGGGAGTGGGAGCTGCCCATGGCCTCCTGTGATTCCTGCTGGGAGTTGGAGCTGCCCATGGCCTCCTGTGATTCCTGCTGGAAGTGGGAGCTTCCCATGGCCTCCTGTGATTCCTGCTGGAAGTGGGAGCTTCCCATGGCCTCCTGTGATTCCTGCTGGGAGTGGGAGCTGCCCATGGCCTCCTGTGATTCCTGCTGGTAGAGGGAGCTTCCCATGGCCTCTTGTGATTCCTGCTGGGAGTGGGAGCTGCCCATGGCCTCCTGTGATTCCTGCTATGAGTGGGAGCTTCCCATGGCCTCCTGTGATTCCTGCTGGGAGTGGGAGCTGCCCATGGCCTCCTGTGATTCCTGCTGGGAGTGGGAGCTGCCCATGGCCTCCTGTGATTCCTACTGGGAGTGGGAGCTTCCCATGGCCTCCTGTGATTCCTGCTGGGAGTGGGAGCTGCCCATGGCCTCCTGTGATTCCTTCTGGGAGTGGGAGCTTCCCATGGCCTCCTGTGATTCCTGCTGGGAGTTGGAGCTGCCCATGGCCTCCTGTGATTCCTGCTGGGAGTGGGAGCTTCCCACGGCCCCCTGTGATTCCTGCTGGGAGTGGGAGCTTCCCATGGCCTCCTGTGATTCCTGCTGGGAGTGGGAGCTGCCCATGGCCTCCTGTGATTCCTGCTATGAGTGGGAGCGTCCCATGGCCTCCTGTGATTCCTGCTGGGAGTGGGAGGTGCCCATGGCCTCCTGTGATTCCTGCTGGTAGAGGGAGCTTCCCATGGCCTCCTGTGATTCCTGCTGGGAGTGGGAGCTGCCCATGGCCTCCTGTGATTCCTGCTATGAGTGGGAGCTTCCCATGGCCTCCTGTGATTCCTGCTGGGAGTGGGAGCTGCCCATGGCCTCCTGTGATTCCTGCTGGGTTTTATGGTTGGCCTTCCTACCTTTGTCCTTGTCCCCCCATGTGCCCCCCCTAAATATGAAAGCTAGAGATGCCACTGTACAGTGCTAAACTTTTGTTAAAATTGAGACTTTGATGTCTTTTTAAGATTTCAAAAGCCAGAATAAAAGAAATAGTAGTGGTAAAAAACATTTATTGTGTGGCAAGCACCAGCACAAGGAAAGCAGATGGAGGTGAGATGTTCCTCTGCATTCCTCATGCCATTGCTTGCTCCTGGCAAGTGCTGAAAACTGCAGGCTGTTCTCAACTTGGTCCCAGTTTGTAGGAGGTGTATGCGATGTCACCACCTCTCATTGCTTCCTCCTGAATGAGCTGAGTACTCCAAATCCCATGAAAATGCATTCCTGCAATGGGATGGGATGCATTATTGCAGGATTTCAAGTGTCCAGCTATCCTAGGAAGCAGCAGTAAGGTACAATGATTTCAACCATGCCTCCTAGAAACTGGGAGATGAGTATTTTTGATCTTTTTGCAAATCTTTAATTTTGTAAAGCTTTTTATATTAAGTGGCAGAGAGGTGGTAGGGAAGTGGACCTTCAGTTTTAATGGAAAATCCACTTTAAAACCGCCATTCATTTTTTATTTTTCCATCTGCATCGCCCTTGACAACCCATCCTGTATAATCAATAGGAACTGGTGTGCTCAGAATCTGGTGCAGCTGTGCATGCTAGCCAATCAGCCAGTGGCGGCCCATCCATAGGGGGTGCATGGGTGCCACCCCCACTCCAGGCAGTCACAAAAAAAAAATTAACCAAAAAAAAACACAATTTTTAAAACTGGCCCTTTAAAAAAAATACAAAAAAGGGTCCTTAAGTGCACTCTGGCATCTGAACACAGTGCAATATGGGAAGCACCACATCTATGCAATCATGAAATTGAGTAGCTTCCACCCGGTGCTCATAGTATCTATTACTACAGCCGGCGGTTTGATTGACATTGAGTTATATGTCACTTCCTGTTTTCTCTCTTTCATTTTGCCCGAGAGGGAGAAAACCGGAAGTATGAGGAGCGAACTCCTCCATAGCTGCTGCCAGCAGAAGGAGACACCGCAGGACAGGACAACATAAGTACCGCTGTGCTCCCACGGGGAAGGGGGGGGTTTGATGTGACACAGGCTGCATTTAATAGGACACAGGCGGCATTTAATGGGCCACAAGCTGCATTTTATGTGACACAGGCGGCATTTGATGGGACACAGGCTGAATTTGATGGGACACAGGCTGCATGTAAGGAGGGACTCTGCTGGGGGCACCTGATGTAAGGATGGACTCCGCTGGGGACACCTGATGGCATCTGGTGGCAGGCGACATGGCTAGTGACACGCTCAGGGCTCCCACTGATTCTGCATTATGGTGAGTTGAATGATTTAATTTTATATTACAATGTAATAATAGAAATAATGCGCTTCAATCATCCTGACACCATAACAACCATGGTGTCCGGATTATTGAAGTGCTAACCGCAAGGGGGTTATTTACGAAAGGCAAATCCACTTTGCACTTAAAGTGCACTTGGAAGTGCAGTCGCTCTAAATCTAAGGGGTAGATCTCAAATGAGGGGAAGCTCTGCTGATTTTATCATCCAATCATGTGCAAGCTAAAATGCTGTTTTTTATGTTCCTTGCATGTCCCCCTCGGATCTACAGCCACTTTTCTTCCAAGTGCACTTTCAGTGCAAAGTGGATTTTGCTTTAGTAAATAACCCCCCAAGTGTTTGGAGTATCTTTGTCTGCTGATTGTTAAACTTTCTAGAATACACATATTTCTATTGTTGTTTAGGATCTGAGCCTGCTGTCCCTCCATCCCTCTCTCCCTTTCCCTCCGTCCCATGCTAACCACACCACCTCAGAGCCATGCCCACTATTTTGCTAAAACCACACCTATTTTCACCAAGTGGGAGGGGTAAAAAAGTAAGGGTGGGGTCTGGCACCTCCCCATCCTAAATCTTCACCAGCTGCCACTGCAATCAACTTCTAATTTCAGCTTGTTCATTTAAGCTTTGACAGTAAAACGTGGAAGCTGATTGGTTTCTATGCAGAGCTGCACCAGATATTGCACTCTCCAGTCTTAGTAAATCAATCCCTATCGGTCCAGACTGAGGAATATACTCTCTTATGTCGTGTACAAATGATCAGACTTTCCGGCAGATTTGGTCCGGCGGACCGGAATCCATTGGACAATTCGATCGTGTGTGGGCTCCAGCGGACTTTTTTTTCCCCAAAAGTCTGACAGACCTAGAAATAAAACATGTTTCAAATCTATCCAACGGACTCAAATCCTACGGAATAAAAATCTGGAAAACCGTTTGTTTGTTGGCTAGTTCGACAGACCAAATACAACGCAAGGGCAACTATTGGCTACTGGCTAGACCGTCGGACCTAGTCCGTCGAAAAGTCCGGTTGTGTGTACATGCATAAGTTGTCACAGAAACAAGTGTCTTCACTGGAAGATTTTTCGTAAATTTTTGGAGATTTACTAAAAAATTCTGGTGCACACAGAATCTAATACAGCTGTGCATAGTAACCAATCAGCTTCTAGGTTTTATTCTCAAAGTGTAATTGAGCAAGCTGAAGTTAGAAGCTGATTGGTTACTTTGTGCAACTGCGCCATATTCTGTGTACACTCACTTTAGTAAATCTCCCCCAAAAGGTCCACATAAAATGAAGTTATGCTTGTGAAGGTTACCATGTGTCCAGGCCATGGTATATCTATTAGCAGTTATTCACAATTAGCTGGTTTTGTTCTTTAATGTCAAAGATATTTCCCCTCATGTTTAAGTAGCTTCTGCTGAAGAAGGGTGGACTGCAGAAGTCACTTCCATATGTGGGGAAATGTCCTCAAGATTACAGACCAACTCAAGTTAAATGTGGCCAACTACTACTTGCTTATCCAGTTAGGTATATAATAAAATACACCAGGGGCCCTGCCCTAGGAAGCCTCCTGCAAAGTATCTTTGTTGTCACCTGCCTTCCTCCATAATCATTTAAACCAGATCTACACTCATCAACAAATCTTAGATAAGCTTTATCATGTTATCATAATTTCCAAAGTTGCCATTTTAATTGAACAATAATACCTGGTGATCCTGCTATTATAGTCCTTGTTCAGGTGCTTCCTGTTTCAGATGACAGCTGTCACCCAATTGCATTCTAGTGTTGTCACCCTGTTGCATGTGGAGACTAGTGATGGACGAACTTCCGACGGGACGTTTCGCGAACGCGAAACGCGAACGGACACAAACGTTCGCGAAAACGACCGTTCGCCGCGGGCTCCATTGACTTCAATGGGAGGCGAATTTCGCAAACCTTTAGGTCGAATTTGCGGCCACGGGGTAATTATTAGGGGGTAGCACGTAGTCCCACCACCTGGACAATAGCATAATACATGTATGAGGTGAATTTGGGATCGATAACTACAAGCATTTTTTTTTTATTTGGGAAATTGTTCTGACAATTCAGGACTATGGAGCTAATGAAGGCAATGGAGGAGAGGGAAGGTCAGGGACCAGGGTAGGCAAACAAGAGGGTGCAGGAGATACAGAGCACTGACAGCAGCACCGTAATACAGAGCACTGACATCAGCACCGTGACATACAGCGCTGACAGCAGCTCCGTGACATACAGCGCTGACAGCAGCTCCGTGACATACAGCGCTGACAGCAGCTCCGTGACATACAGCGCTGACAGCAGCTCCGTGACATACAGCGCTGACAGCAGCTCCGTGACATACAGCGCTGACAGCAGCACCGTGACATACAGCGCTGACAGCAGCTCCGTGACATACAGCGCTGACAGCAGCTCCGTGACATACAGCGCTGACAGCAGCTCCGTGACATACAGCACTGACAGCAGCTCCGTGACATACAGCGCTGACAGCAGCTCCGTGACATACAGCGCTGACAGCAGCACCGTGACATACAGCGCTGACAGCAGCTCCGTGACATACAGCGCTGACAGCAGCTCCGTGACATACAGCGCTGACAGCAGCTCCGTGACATACAGCGCTGACAGCAGCTCCGTGACATACAGCGCTGACAGCAGCTCCGTGACATACAGCGCTGACAGCAGCTCCGTGACATACAGCGCTGACAGCAGCTCCGTGACATACAGCGCTGACAGCAGCTCCGTGACATACAGCGCTGACAGCAGCTCCGTGACATACAGCGCTGACAGCAGCTCCGTGACATACAGCGCTGACAGCAGCACCGTAAGCAGCCCCAGGAGGAAGTCAGCACAGCACAGGGATGGTGTGATCCCCTCATAATAAGAACCCCCAGGAGGAAGTCAGCACAGCACAGGGATGGTGGGAGCCCCTCATAATAAGAACACCCAGGAGGAAGTCAGCACAGCACAGGGATGGTGGGAACCCCTCATAATAAGCAGCCCCAGTAGAAATATGACACCGCTCAACCTCTTCAAAGAGGAGGGTAGGGGCATATAGTACGGTGTGCTTTTTTGGGTCAGGGAAGTGAGCCAAATGAATTAAGAAGGTCTGTGTGCTTGATTCCAAAAATTGTTTATAGACATATACATGGTCTACTGATCACATGTGTTGAATTCCTCCGAGATCCATGCCTCATTCATTTTTAGAAATGTGAGGTAGTTAACACTGTGGTGAGCTAGGCGAGTACGCTTATCGGTCACAATCCCCCCTGCTGCGCTGAACGTCCTTTCGGACAGGACACTGGATGAGGGGCAAGCCAACAGTTCGATTGCAAATTGGGCAAGCTCTGGCCAGAGGTCAAGCCTGCCCACCCAGTAGTCTAGGGGTTCATCACTCCTCAGAGCGTCCACATCGGCCGTTAACCCAATGTAGTCGGACACCTGACGGTCTAGGCGTTCCCTGATGCTGGATCCGGATGACACCTGTCGATGGGTCGGCTGAAAGAATGACCTCATATCCGAAGTCACCAACACATCTTCAAACCGGCCTCTTCTTGCAGGCGCTGTTGGATTGGTACCCGCAAATCCTTCTCTGGGAGTGGGAATTGCTCCTCTGCCAGCGCACGCAAAAGCAGAATGCAGCATTTCTCGAAGCAAGGCCTGGAAGTGCTGCATTCTGACAGCCCTCTGCGACGGCGGTAACATTTCCGCCATTTTGTGTTTGTACCGGGGGTCTAAGTACGTTGCCACCCAGTACTGGTCCTTGACCCTCATGCTTTTTATACGGGGGTCCCTATTAAAACACTGGAGCATGAAGGCCCCCATTTGCACTAAAGTGGAAGCGGTGTGGTGGCCTGGCTCCTGCTCATCATCCAGGATAATGTCGTCCTCTTCATTCTCCTCTCCCCATCCTCGCACAACAGGGATCCCAGAAAGGTTTAAAGCATGCTCTTCTTGCTCCTGCTCATCCGCCCCGGCACCATCCTCCTCTGACTCCTCATCAGACTCCTGTTGTTGACTTGTCTCAGATAGAGTAGCCCCCCCTGGGAATTCATCCAGCATTGCGACTTCCTCATCTTCCCGCTCCTGCTCCTCCACAGCCTGATCAATGACACGACGCAATGCACGCTCCAGAAAGAAGGCATAAGGTACCATGTCACTGATGGCGCCATGGCTGCGACTGACCAGTTTGGTGATCTCCTCAAATGGCCGCAGAAGTCTGCATGTGTCGCGCATGAGCAGCCACTGGCGCGGTGAAAAAAAACCCAGCTCCCCAGAACCGTTTCTTTCGCAGAGTTCATACAGGTAGACGTTAACTGCACGTTTCTGCTGGAGCAGCCTATCAAGCATATAGAAGGTTGAGTTCCATCGCGTCGGGCAATCGCAAATAAGACGTCTGACCGGCAGATGGTGTCGCCGCTGAATGTCAGCAAGGCGAGCCATGGCCGTGTAAGATCTTCTGAAATGGGCCGAGATTTTCCTTGCCTGCCGCAAGATGTCCTGGACCCCAGGGTATTTGACAAGGAATCGCTGCACGACCAAGTTTAAGACGTGTGCCATGCACGGCACGTGCGTGATTTTGCCCTGTTTCAATGCGCTAAGCAGATTGGCACCGTTGTCACACACCACTTTACCAACTGTCAAATTGAGCGGTGTTAGCCACTCATCTGCCTGTGAACGCAAAGCTGAAAGGAGTGCCGGGCCAGTGTGGCTCTTTGCTTCCAGGCACAACAGACGCAGCACGGCATGGCAACGTCTCACCTGGCATGTGGAATAGGTTCTGGGGAGCTTGGGCGGTGCAGTGGAAGAGACGCTAGCAGCGGAAAAGGAGGAGGCAGCTGAGGAGGAGAGGGAGGAGGATGGAGTAGGAGGAGGAGAAGAAGAGTCAGGCCTGCATGCAATCCGTGGCGGTAAAACCAAATCTACACGGGTGCCACGGGTTACATGCTTGACGGCCGTCAGAAGGTTCACCCAGTGGGCAGTAAAACTGATATACCTTCCCTGCCCGTGTTTGCTAGACCACGTGTCTGTGGTCAGATGTATCTTGGCACCGACACTGTGTGCCAGAGATACATTCACTTGCCGCTGAACATGGCCATATAGCTCTGGGATGCCCTTCTCTGAGAAATACTTCCTTCCTGGGACCTTCCATTGTGGTGTTCCAATGGCCACAAATTTGCGAAAGGCCTCCGAGTCCACCAGTTTATATGGCAGTAGTTGGCGGGCTATGAGTTCTGACAAGCCAGCCGCCAACCGTTGGGCAAGAGGGTTATCCGGCGTCATCATTTTTTTACGCTCAAACATTAGGCCCACGGAAGCCTGCCTTTTTGCAGAAAAATGTGAGCTTGGCGTGATGGAAGGTGGAGTGGAGGACAATTGTGAGGAGAGAGGAGAAGGAGAAGTAGAAGACGAGGCTGGACGGTGAGAGCCTGCAGTGTGGCTTTGTGTGTTCCGTTGCTCCCACTGGGCTCGGTGATGGCTGCTCATGTGCCTTCTTAAGGCGGTCGTCCCTAGGTGAGTATTGGGCTTACCGCGACTAACGCGTTGACTGCAAAGATTGCAGATGGCAACGCTATTGTCAGCAGCGGACACGTTAAAAAAAGCCCACACTGCGGAGCCATGTGCCGGTGTCCTGGGAGCGCCAGATGTGACCGTACATGGTCGATGACTCGCTCCTGATACATTTGCAGTCTGCTTTGTCCCTGCTGTGCAATGTAAGTCATTGCTGCTTCTCCTCCCTATCTGCTGGTCCATATCTCCCTCTGAACTCCCCTCCTCTTCCTCTCTTGTGGGCACCCACGTGACATCACTAGACACGTCATCATCAACGTCACCTTCCCCACCGCTATAAGTAGAGTAGGCAGCAACACCGGGGACCAACCTCCTCCTTGGGCTGATCTGGGTACTGGCGTCAGACTGCTGAGTAGCGCTTGTTGCTACCTCCTCTTCCTGATCCAATACCAAGAGTGGCTGCGCATCAGAAATGTCCTCTTGATATGGATCGGAAAATAATTCCAGTGACTCAAGCGGAAGGTATGTGGTGGTGGTGGTGGTGGTCGTGTTGTTGGTGGTAGTGTCTTTGGGGGTGCACATAGCAGAGAGTGAAGAAGAGGGTGCAGATCGAGAGGATGAGGAGGGTGCAGAAGAGTAAGGCTGAGCGAGCCACTCAACCAAGTCTGGTGCATCCTTTAAAGTAATTGAACGCACCTTCTGCAACTTCCCACTTTGGCTCAAGCCTGTTGCTCCTGCCCTACCCCTACCACCCCTGCGGAAGGGCCTGCCTCTTCCTCTGCATGTCATTTTTTAAATGACCCTGTGACAAAACTCTTAGTCCCTATACCGCTGAAGGACTGCTGCAGTATAGGTGAGCGGTCAGCAGTGGTGCACGTCAACCCTATCTATTGTGGACCTATAGCGGTCCTTACAGAACAGCAGACTGTACCGCACTCAAGCCTATGTACCGTAGCACCCTATACCAAGTTACCAGTCCTTATAAGAACTTTTGTGGACCAAGCAGGTTGTGTATTAGTGTTTAGCAGACTGTACGTCAGTCCCTATACCGCTGAAGGACTGCTGCAGTATAGGGCAGCGGTCAGCAGTGGTGCACGTCAACCCTATCTATTGTGGACCGATAGCGGTCCTTACAGAACAGCAGACTGTACCGCACTCAAGCCTATGTACCGTAGCACCCTATACCAAGTTACCAGTCCTTATAAGAACTTTTGTGGACCAAGCAGGTTGTGTATTAGTGTTTAGCAGACTGTACGTCAGTCCCTATACCGCTGAAGGACTGCTGCAGTATAGGGCAGCGGTCAGCAGTGGTGCACGTCAACCCTATCTATTGTGGACCGATAGCGGTCCTTACAGAACAGCAGACTGTACCGCACTCAAGCCTATGTACCGTAGCACCCTATACCAAGTTACCAGTCCTTATAAGAACTTTTGTGGAACAAGCAGGTTGTGTGTTAGTGATTAGCAGACTGTACGTCAGTCCCTATACCGCTGAAGGACTGCTGCAGTATAGGTGAGCGGTCAGCAGTGGTGCACGTCAACCCTATCTATTGTGGACCGATAGCGGTCCTTACAGAACAGCAGACTGTACCGCACTCAAGCCTATGTACCGTAGCACCCTATACCAAGTTACCAGTCCTTATAAGAACTTTTGTGGACCAAGCAGGTTGTGTATTAGTGTTTAGCAGACTGTACGTCAGTCCCTATACCGCTGAAGGACTGCTGCAGTATAGGGCAGCGGTCAGCAGTGGTGCACGTCAACCCTATCTATTGTGGACCGATAGCGGTCCTTACAGAACAGCAGACTGTACCGCACTCAAGCCTATGTACCGTAGCACCCTATACCAAGTTACCAGTCCTTATAAGAACTTTTGTGGAACAAGCAGGTTGTGTGTTAGTGATTAGCAGACTGTACGTCAGTCCCTATACCAATGAAGGACTGCTGCAGTATAGGGCAGCGGTCAGCAGTAGTGCACGGCAACCCTATGTATTGTGGACCGATAGCGGTCCTTACAGAACAGCAGACTGTAACGCACTCAGGCCTATGTACCGTAGCACCCTATACCAAGTTACCAGTCCTTATAAGAACTTTTGTGGACCAAGCAGGTTGTGTGTTAGTGATTAGCAGACTGTACGTCAGTCCCTATACCAATGAAGGACTGCTGCAGTATAGGGCAGCGGTCAGCAGTAGTGCACGGCAACCCTATGTATTGTGGACCGATAGCGGTCCTTACAGAACAGCAGACTGTACTGCACTCAGGCCTATGTACCGTAGCACCCTATACCAAGTTACCAGTCCTTATAAAAACTTTTGTGGACCAAGCAGGTTGTGTGTTAGTGTTTAGCAGACTGTGCGTCAGTCCCTATACCGCTGAAGGACTGCTGCAGTATAGGGCAGCGGTCAGCAGTAGTGCACGGCAACCCTATGTATTGTGGACCGATAGCGGTCCTTACAGAACAGCAGACTGTAACGCACTCAGGCCTATGTACCGTAGCACCCTATACCAAGTTACCAGTCCTTATAAGAACTTTTGTGGACCAAGCAGGTTGTGTGTTAGTGATTAGCAGACTGTACGTCAGTCCCTATACCAATGAAGGACTGCTGCAGTATAGGGCAGCGGTCAGCAGTAGTGCACGGCAACCCTATGTATTGTGGACCGATAGCGGTCCTTACAGAACAGCAGACTGTAACGCACTCAGGCCTATGTACCGTAGCACCCTATACCAAGTTACCAGTCCTTATAAAAACTTTTGTGGACCAAGCAGGTTGTGTGTTAGTGTTTAGCAGACTGTGCGTCAGTCCCTATACCGCTGAAGGACTGCTGCAGTATAGGGCAGCGGTCAGCAGTAGTGCACGGCAACCCTATGTATTGTGGACCGATAGCGGTCCTTACAGAACAGCAGACTGTAACGCACTCAGGCCTATGTACCGTAGCACCCTATACCAAGTTACCAGTCCTTATAAGAACTTTTGTGGACCAAGCAGGTTGTGTGTTAGTGATTAGCAGACTGTACGTCAGTCCCTATACCAATGAAGGACTGCTGCAGTATAGGGCAGCGGTCAGCAGTAGTGCACGGCAACCCTATGTATTGTGGACCGATAGCGGTCCTTACAGAACAGCAGACTGTAACGCACTCAGGCCTATGTACCGTAGCACCCTATACCAAGTTACCAGTCCTTATAAGAACTTTTGTGGAACAAGCAGGTTGTGTGTTAGTGATTAGCAGACTGTACGTCAGTCCCTATACCAATGAAGGACTGCTGCAGTATAGGGCAGCGGTCAGCAGTAGTGCACGGCAACCCTATGTATTGTGGACCGATAGCGGTCCTTACAGAACAGCAGACTGTAACGCACTCAGGCCTATGTACCGTAGCACCCTATACCAAGTTACCAGTCCTTATAAGAACTTTTGTGGACCAAGCAGGTTGTGTGTTAGTGATTAGCAGACTGTACGTCAGTCCCTATACCAATGAAGGACTGCTGCAGTATAGGGCAGCGGTCAGCAGTAGTGCACGGCAACCCTATGTATTGTGGACCGATAGCGGTCCTTACAGAACAGCAGACTGTACTGCACTCAGGCCTATGTACCGTAGCACCCTATACCAAGTTACCAGTCCTTATAAAAACTTTTGTGGACCAAGCAGGTTGTGTGTTAGTGTTTAGCAGACTGTGCGTCAGTCCCTATACCGCTGAAGGACTGCTGCAGTATAGGGCAGCGGTCAGCAGTAGTGCACGGCAACCCTATGTATTGTGGACCGATAGCGGTCCTTACAGAACAGCAGACTGTAACGCACTCAGGCCTATGTACCGTAGCACCCTATACCAAGTTACCAGTCCTTATAAGAACTTTTGTGGACCAAGCAGGTTGTGTGTTAGTGATTAGCAGACTGTACGTCAGTCCCTATACCAATGAAGGACTGCTGCAGTATAGGGCAGCGGTCAGCAGTAGTGCACGGCAACCCTATGTATTGTGGACCGATAGCGGTCCTTACAGAACAGCAGACTGTACCGCACCCAAGCCTATGTACCGTAGCACCCTAGACAGACCAAGTTACCAGTCCTGATAAAGAGCTTTGTGGAACAAGTGAGTTGTGAATGATTAGCAGACTGCAGCAGAAGGGCAGCAGTCAAGTATAATATTCTTTCTATATTTGGAAGAAAGAATATTATACGTGTACAAGCCTATTACCGTACCACTGATACCAGTCCTGAAAAGAACCTTTGTGGAACTAATAGTAACAGCAAGTCTTTAAAATTATCCTCACTGCCTGACACACTGCTTCCTGCCTGTCCCTATACAAATTGGCAAAAAAGAGTAGGCTGGAACGATTAGCTGGAACAGCTCTTTTGTGGACCTGATAGTAACAGCTAATGATGATGATGATGATGATGATGAAGAAAGACTAATCTGGCTGAGCTGTCCCTAAAATAGCAGCATACAGCGCTCTGTCCCTTTATCTAAACTGACAAAAGAAACTCAGGCTGCTGACCTAACACCTATACCAGTCCTGAAAAGAACTTTTGTGTACCAAATAGCTAGCGTTTTCTCTGTCCCTACTCCACACAGGATCCTTTCCCTACAGTGACAGAAGAAAGAATGTAAAATGGCCACCGGATCGGGTGTATTTATAGGTTAGGGGGAATGTCCAAGTGTCCATGAGCTGTCATGTCTCAATTGGTTGTCCTGTAACACATGATAAACGTGTCACGAAAGGTTAAAGTTCTTGTATACATTAAACACGTAAGTCCGCCGGGGCGAACGACGGAAAAAGGCGTTCGAACCCGCGGACGGCGAAAGTCGGAAATTCGCCGCGAAACGACCGCCGGGCGAACCGTTCGGCCATCACTAGTGGAGACTACAAGTGGTGGACCATCATGCACCGTGCAGCCGTGGCCCACAATTATCACTATCGGTAAGCTGGTCTAAAGCCATAATGTCCAGTTGCCTAATCAGTGTTGTCAATTGGACATAGAGATTTTTTTTAATGGGAATTGTATAGAGCAGTCTAGAAGAATTTGAAATATTGTATACAGTTACAAGAAAATGTTATCAATGATATCATTACTGCTAGTAAAACTGTTCTTAAAGCAGGCCTTTGCCCAAAAATCAAAGTGTCACTTATCCCCTTCCTTCCCCTAGCTCCCAACTAATTTACAGCATTTTTTTGGGAGCAGATACCCTTTTTTTGACAACTACCTGTTCCTACTATCTAAATTCTTGTCTAGGGGAGGATGATGTCAGTTTGCACCCCTCCCCCCCCCTTTCCCCATACCACAGCCTCCTGGAACATGTTAAATGCCCCAGAAGATTGCCGGGCCTAAGTGCACAGCCATGCCTCATGCATGAAAAGTGGGAAGCTGACTGTGAGACATCAGACTCCCAAATCCAAGATGGTGGTACAGGAGATCCTAAACCTGGTGAAGAATTGTGACCTGTTATACTGCATTTGGTGCCACTTAAAGTAGAGGTGAAAGTATATCTCTCTGTCCCAGAACATGGGGTGCAGACTTATCATGCTACCATTCCAGAGGACTAGTAAGTGTAAAGAGGAAAGGATAGCCGCAACTCCCAACCAGCCCAGGTGAACAAATGATAAGAACCGGCATTCAGCCCACTGTACATGTCTACACCAAACCATACACCCTGATGCATTTTGCCCGACCCACTGGGGGCTTAGTTATAGGGTCCTTTGACTAAGTCCCGGTGGGTAGGGGAAATGCATCAGAGTGTGTGGTGTGGTGAAGACATGTACAGTAGGCTGAGGCCACTTGTTATCATTTGTTTGCCTGGGCTGGTTAGGAGTAGTCGCGATCCTTTCCTTCTAACCCCCGGTGAAGAATTGGCTGCAGGGAAGACAGCACTGGATTCCGTGGGCTGATAAGTGTCTTTGTTAAAAGTCAGCAACTGCAGACAATGTGGTAGATTTACTAAAGCTGGAGCACTCAGTATCTGGTTCAGCTGTGCATGGTAGCCAATCAGCTTCTAACATCAGCTTGCTCAGTTAAGTTTGTCAATAAAACCTGGAAGCTGATTGGTTTCTATGCAGCAGTACTCTCCTTTTACACTCTCCAGCTTTAATAAATAAATCTTAATGTTTATAGCTGCTCACTTTAATTTTTAAACACCACCTGGTGAAGTTACACTTTAAGTAATGCAAAGAAATGATGTGCAAGCTTGTAGAATTAAGAGAAAATCTGTTTTGGACACCAACTTTGCTAAGAATTGCCACATTTCCATTGGCAGGGGCACTGAGCTGAGGCATTTAGCAGCAGATGATGCAGCAAAGATGGCCCCTATACTATACATGATCCTGCCAGGGAAAAGACCATCACTCCCTGCTAGTGATGGACGAACTTCCGACGGGACGTTTCGCGAACGCGAAACGCGAACGGACACAAACGTTCGCGAAAACGACCGTTCGCCGCGGGCTCCATTGACTTCAATGGGAGGCGAATTTCGCAAACCTTTAGGTCGAATTTGCGGCCACGGGGTAATTATTAGAGGGTAGCACGTAGTCCCACCACCTGGACAATAGCATAATACATGTATGAGGTGAATTTGGGATCGATAACTACAAGCATTTTTTTTTTATTTGGGAAATTGTTCTGACAATTCAGGACTATGGAGCTAATGAAGGCAATGGAGGAGAGGGAAGGTCAGGGACCAGGGTAGGCAAACAAGAGGGTGCAGGAGATACAGAGCACTGACAGCAGCACCGTAATACAGAGCACTGACATCAGCACCGTGACATACAGCGCTGACAGCAGCTCCGTGACATACAGCGCTGACAGCAGCTCCGTGACATACAGCGCTGACAGCAGCTCCGTGACATACAGCGCTGACAGCAGCTCCGTGACATACAGCGCTGACAGCAGCTCCGTGACATACAGCGCTGACAGCAGCACCGTGACATACAGCGCTGACAGCAGCTCCGTGACATACAGCGCTGACAGCAGCTCCGTGACATACAGCGCTGACAGCAGCTCCGTGACATACAGCACTGACAGCAGCTCCGTGACATACAGCGCTGACAGCAGCTCCGTGACATACAGCGCTGACAGCAGCACCGTGACATACAGCGCTGACAGCAGCTCCGTGACATACAGCGCTGACAGCAGCTCCGTGACATACAGCGCTGACAGCAGCTCCGTGACATACAGCGCTGACAGCAGCTCCGTGACATACAGCGCTGACAGCAGCTCCGTGACATACAGCGCTGACAGCAGCTCCGTGACATACAGCGCTGACAGCAGCTCCGTGACATACAGCGCTGACAGCAGCTCCGTGACATACAGCGCTGACAGCAGCTCCGTGACATACAGCGCTGACAGCAGCTCCGTGACATACAGCGCTGACAGCAGCACCGTAAGCAGCCCCAGGAGGAAGTCAGCACAGCACAGGGATGGTGTGATCCCCTCATAATAAGAACCCCCAGGAGGAAGTCAGCACAGCACAGGGATGGTGGGAGCCCCTCATAATAAGAACACCCAGGAGGAAGTCAGCACAGCACAGGGATGGTGGGAACCCCTCATAATAAGCAGCCCCAGTAGAAATATGACACCGCTCAACCTCTTCAAAGAGGAGGGTAGGGGCATATAGTACGGTGTGCTTTTTTGGGTCAGGGAAGTGAGCCAAATGAATTAAGAAGGTCTGTGTGCTTGATTCCAAAAATTGTTTATAGACATATACATGGTCTACTGATCACATGTGTTGAATTCCTCCGAGATCCATGCCTCATTCATTTTTAGAAATGTGAGGTAGTTAACACTGTGGTGAGCTAGGCGAGTACGCTTATCGGTCACAATCCCCCCTGCTGCGCTGAACGTCCTTTCGGACAGGACACTGGATGAGGGGCAAGCCAACAGTTCGATTGCAAATTGGGCAAGCTCTGGCCAGAGGTCAAGCCTGCCCACCCAGTAGTCTAGGGGTTCATCACTCCTCAGAGCGTCCACATCGGCCGTTAACCCAATGTAGTCGGACACCTGACGGTCTAGGCGTTCCCTGATGCTGGATCCGGATGACACCTGTCGATGGGTCGGCTGAAAGAATGACCTCATATCCGAAGTCACCAACACATCTTCAAACCGGCCTCTTCTTGCAGGCGCTGTTGGATTGGTACCCGCAAATCCTTCTCTGGGAGTGGGAATTGCTCCTCTGCCAGCGCACGCAAAAGCAGAATGCAGCATTTCTCGAAGCAAGGCCTGGAAGTGCTGCATTCTGACAGCCCTCTGCGACGGCGGTAACATTTCCGCCATTTTGTGTTTGTACCGGGGGTCTAAGTACGTTGCCACCCAGTACTGGTCCTTGACCCTCATGCTTTTTATACGGGGGTCCCTATTAAAACACTGGAGCATGAAGGCCCCCATTTGCACTAAAGTGGAAGCGGTGTGGTGGCCTGGCTCCTGCTCATCATCCAGGATAATGTCGTCCTCTTCATTCTCCTCTCCCCATCCTCGCACAACAGGGATCCCAGAAAGGTTTAAAGCATGCTCTTCTTGCTCCTGCTCATCCGCCCCGGCACCATCCTCCTCTGACTCCTCATCAGACTCCTGTTGTTGACTTGTCTCAGATAGAGTAGCCCCCCCTGGGAATTCATCCAGCATTGCGACTTCCTCATCTTCCCGCTCCTGCTCCTCCACAGCCTGATCAATGACACGACGCAATGCACGCTCCAGAAAGAAGGCATAAGGTACCATGTCACTGATGGCGCCATGGCTGCGACTGACCAGTTTGGTGATCTCCTCAAATGGCCGCAGAAGTCTGCATGTGTCGCGCATGAGCAGCCACTGGCGCGGTGAAAAAAAACCCAGCTCCCCAGAACCGTTTCTTTCGCAGAGTTCATACAGGTAGACGTTAACTGCACGTTTCTGCTGGAGCAGCCTATCAAGCATATAGAAGGTTGAGTTCCATCGCGTCGGGCAATCGCAAATAAGACGTCTGACCGGCAGATGGTGTCGCCGCTGAATGTCAGCAAGGCGAGCCATGGCCGTGTAAGATCTTCTGAAATGGGCCGAGATTTTCCTTGCCTGCCGCAAGATGTCCTGGACCCCAGGGTATTTGACAAGGAATCGCTGCACGACCAAGTTTAAGACGTGTGCCATGCACGGCACGTGCGTGATTTTGCCCTGTTTCAATGCGCTAAGCAGATTGGCACCGTTGTCACACACCACTTTACCAACTGTCAAATTGAGCGGTGTTAGCCACTCATCTGCCTGTGAACGCAAAGCTGAAAGGAGTGCCGGGCCAGTGTGGCTCTTTGCTTCCAGGCACAACAGACGCAGCACGGCATGGCAACGTCTCACCTGGCATGTGGAATAGGTTCTGGGGAGCTTGGGCGGTGCAGTGGAAGAGACGCTAGCAGCGGAAAAGGAGGAGGCAGCTGAGGAGGAGAGGGAGGAGGATGGAGTAGGAGGAGGAGAAGAAGAGTCAGGCCTGCATGCAATCCGTGGCGGTAAAACCAAATCTACACGGGTGCCACGGGTTACATGCTTGACGGCCGTCAGAAGGTTCACCCAGTGGGCAGTAAAACTGATATACCTTCCCTGCCCGTGTTTGCTAGACCACGTGTCTGTGGTCAGATGTATCTTGGCACCGACACTGTGTGCCAGAGATACATTCACTTGCCGCTGAACATGGCCATATAGCTCTGGGATGCCCTTCTCTGAGAAATACTTCCTTCCTGGGACCTTCCATTGTGGTGTTCCAATGGCCACAAATTTGCGAAAGGCCTCCGAGTCCACCAGTTTATATGGCAGTAGTTGGCGGGCTATGAGTTCTGACAAGCCAGCCGCCAACCGTTGGGCAAGAGGGTTATCCGGCGTCATCATTTTTTTACGCTCAAACATTAGGCCCACGGAAGCCTGCCTTTTTGCAGAAAAATGTGAGCTTGGCGTGATGGAAGGTGGAGTGGAGGACAATTGTGAGGAGAGAGGAGAAGGAGAAGTAGAAGACGAGGCTGGACGGTGAGAGCCTGCAGTGTGGCTTTGTGTGTTCCGTTGCTCCCACTGGGCTCGGTGATGGCTGCTCATGTGCCTTCTTAAGGCGGTCGTCCCTAGGTGAGTATTGGGCTTACCGCGACTAACGCGTTGACTGCAAAGATTGCAGATGGCAACGCTATTGTCAGCAGCGGACACGTTAAAAAAAGCCCACACTGCGGAGCCATGTGCCGGTGTCCTGGGAGCGCCAGATGTGACCGTACATGGTCGATGACTCGCTCCTGATACATTTGCAGTCTGCTTTGTCCCTGCTGTGCAATGTAAGTCATTGCTGCTTCTCCTCCCTATCTGCTGGTCCATATCTCCCTCTGAACTCCCCTCCTCTTCCTCTCTTGTGGGCACCCACGTGACATCACTAGACACGTCATCATCAACGTCACCTTCCCCACCGCTATAAGTAGAGTAGGCAGCAACACCGGGGACCAACCTCCTCCTTGGGCTGATCTGGGTACTGGCGTCAGACTGCTGAGTAGCGCTTGTTGCTACCTCCTCTTCCTGATCCAATACCAAGAGTGGCTGCGCATCAGAAATGTCCTCTTGATATGGATCGGAAAATAATTCCAGTGACTCAAGCGGAAGGTATGTGGTGGTGGTGGTGGTGGTCGTGTTGTTGGTGGTAGTGTCTTTGGGGGTGCACATAGCAGAGAGTGAAGAAGAGGGTGCAGATCGAGAGGATGAGGAGGGTGCAGAAGAGTAAGGCTGAGCGAGCCACTCAACCAAGTCTGGTGCATCCTTTAAAGTAATTGAACGCACCTTCTGCAACTTCCCACTTTGGCTCAAGCCTGTTGCTCCTGCCCTACCCCTACCACCCCTGCGGAAGGGCCTGCCTCTTCCTCTGCATGTCATTTTTTAAATGACCCTGTGACAAAACTCTTAGTCCCTATACCGCTGAAGGACTGCTGCAGTATAGGTGAGCGGTCAGCAGTGGTGCACGTCAACCCTATCTATTGTGGACCTATAGCGGTCCTTACAGAACAGCAGACTGTACCGCACTCAAGCCTATGTACCGTAGCACCCTATACCAAGTTACCAGTCCTTATAAGAACTTTTGTGGACCAAGCAGGTTGTGTATTAGTGTTTAGCAGACTGTACGTCAGTCCCTATACCGCTGAAGGACTGCTGCAGTATAGGGCAGCGGTCAGCAGTGGTGCACGTCAACCCTATCTATTGTGGACCGATAGCGGTCCTTACAGAACAGCAGACTGTACCGCACTCAAGCCTATGTACCGTAGCACCCTATACCAAGTTACCAGTCCTTATAAGAACTTTTGTGGAACAAGCAGGTTGTGTGTTAGTGATTAGCAGACTGTACGTCAGTCCCTATACCGCTGAAGGACTGCTGCAGTATAGGGCAGCGGTCAGCAGTAGTGCACGGCAACCCTATGTATTGTGGACCGATAGCGGTCCTTACAGAACAGCAGACTGTAACGCACTCAGGCCTATGTACCGTAGCACCCTATACCAAGTTACCAGTCCTTATAAGAACTTTTGTGGACCAAGCAGGTTGTGTATTAGTGTTTAGCAGACTGTACGTCAGTCCCTATACCGCTGAAGGACTGCTGCAGTATAGGGCAGCGGTCAGCAGTGGTGCACGTCAACCCTATCTATTGTGGACCGATAGCGGTCCTTACAGAACAGCAGACTGTACCGCACTCAAGCCTATGTACCGTAGCACCCTATACCAAGTTACCAGTCCTTATAAGAACTTTTGTGGACCAAGCAGGTTGTGTGTTAGTGTTTAGCAGACTGTGCGTCAGTCCCTATACCGCTGAAGGACTGCTGCAGTATAGGGCAGCGGTCAGCAGTAGTGCACGGCAACCCTATGTATTGTGGACCGATAGCGGTCCTTACAGAACAGCAGACTGTAACGCACTCAGGCCTATGTACCGTAGCACCCTATACCAAGTTACCAGTCCTTATAAGAACTTTTGTGGACCAAGCAGGTTGTGTGTTAGTGATTAGCAGACTGTACGTCAGTCCCTATACCAATGAAGGACTGCTGCAGTATAGGGCAGCGGTCAGCAGTAGTGCACGGCAACCCTATGTATTGTGGACCGATAGCGGTCCTTACAGAACAGCAGACTGTACTGCACTCAGGCCTATGTACCGTAGCACCCTATACCAAGTTACCAGTCCTTATAAAAACTTTTGTGGACCAAGCAGGTTGTGTGTTAGTGTTTAGCAGACTGTGCGTCAGTCCCTATACCGCTGAAGGACTGCTGCAGTATAGGGCAGCGGTCAGCAGTAGTGCACGGCAACCCTATGTATTGTGGACCGATAGCGGTCCTTACAGAACAGCAGACTGTAACGCACTCAGGCCTATGTACCGTAGCACCCTATACCAAGTTACCAGTCCTTATAAGAACTTTTGTGGACCAAGCAGGTTGTGTGTTAGTGATTAGCAGACTGTACGTCAGTCCCTATACCAATGAAGGACTGCTGCAGTATAGGGCAGCGGTCAGCAGTAGTGCACGGCAACCCTATGTATTGTGGACCGATAGCGGTCCTTACAGAACAGCAGACTGTACTGCACTCAGGCCTATGTACCGTAGCACCCTATACCAAGTTACCAGTCCTTATAAGAACTTTTGTGGACCAAGCAGGTTGTGTGTTAGTGATTAGCAGACTGTACGTCAGTCCCTATACCAATGAAGGACTGCTGCAGTATAGGGCAGCGGTCAGCAGTAGTGCACGGCAACCCTATGTATTGTGGACCGATAGCGGTCCTTACAGAACAGCAGACTGTACTGCACTCAGGCCTATGTACCGTAGCACCCTATACCAAGTTACCAGTCCTTATAAGAACTTTTGTGGACCAAGCAGGTTGTGTATTAGTGTTTAGCAGACTGTGCGTCAGTCCCTATACCGCTGAAGGACTGCTGCAGTATAGGGCAGCGGTCAGCAGTAGTGCACGGCAACCCTATGTATTGTGGACCGATAGCGGTCCTTACAGAACAGCAGACTGTACCGCACCCAAGCCTATGTACCGTAGCACCCTAGACAGACCAAGTTACCAGTCCTGATAAAGAGCTTTGTGGAACAAGTGAGTTGTGAATGATTAGCAGACTGCAGCAGAAGGGCAGCAGTCAAGTATAATATTCTTTCTATATTTGGAAGAAAGAATATTATACGTGTACAAGCCTATTACCGTACCACTGATACCAGTCCTGAAAAGAACCTTTGTGGAACTAATAGTAACAGCAAGTCTTTAAAATTATCCTCACTGCCCGACACACTGCTTCCTGCCTGTCCCTATACAAATTGGCAAAAAAGAGTAGGCTGGAACGATTAGCTGGAACAGCTCTTTTGTGGACCTGATAGTAACAGCTAATGATGATGATGATGATGATGATGAAGAAAGACTAATCTGGCTGAGCTGTCCCTAAAATAGCAGCATACAGCGCTCTGTCCCTTTATCTAAACTGACAAAAGAAACTCAGGCTGCTGACCTAACACCTATACCAGTCCTGAAAAGAACTTTTGTGTACCAAATAGCTAGCGTTTTCTCTGTCCCTACTCCACACAGGATCCTTTCCCTACAGTGACAGAAGAAAGAATGTAAAATGGCCACCGGATCGGGTGTATTTATAGGTTAGGGGGAATGTCCAAGTGTCCATGAGCTGTCATGTCTCAATTGGTTGTCCTGTAACACATGATAAACGTGTCACGAAAGGTTAAAGTTCTTGTATACATTAAACACGTAAGTCCGCCGGGGCGAACGACGGAAAAAGGCGTTCGAACCCGCGGACGGCGAAAGTCGGAAATTCGCCGCGAAACGACCGCCGGGCGAACCGTTCGGCCATCACTACTCCCTGCCCACCCCACCCTCCCTTGTTTTGCTTAGCACCAGAATAAAGGAGGCAGAGGATCCTGAGCATTGATCACATAGGAGATACAGGCACCTGGGTCCTGGCACCAAGTGACTTTCAATCTCACATGATCCATAGCCAGACAAATGCTTTAAGGCTTTTTACATTACCCACAAATTTAAAATGTAACCCTTATCAATATTAAAGTCAATTTAACTATGTAGAGATTATGTTCACCTAGAATAAAACCCTTGAGAGTCACCTTTCCTGTCTTTCATTTTCTACTATAAAATCTGGAGATGCTTGACAAGTCTTTTAACTATTATAGATGTGAGGGACCACCATCAGAATAGAGATGCCAGATTACATTGTAACAGTGCTAACAATAAAGGTTATAGCACCCTCTCCTGTAAGAAATTTAAGTGCCAGCGCTTAGGATAACACACTTTCATTTTTCTACAATCATTGTTTAGATTTAGGAATCCAAAAAAGGAAAATAATGAAATGTTATGAAATCCATATAGTATTAAGGATGACAGACAAACAGACAGCCCAATGCCTACTAATTGTAACTAATCAATCAAGGGGGTCCTCTGATGCTGTAGAACTAAAACTCCAAGCCACCCAGCTGGGAAAATCTTATAAAGTCCATGTCATCCAGTATGACAGACATATAGACTTAATTGTAAGTAACGAATCAACCAGGGGATCCTCTAATGTTGTGGAACTACAACTCCCAGCCATCCTGCTCGGAAAATGTTATGATATCTATGCCATCCAGGAGGACAGACATATAGACTTAGACAATGCCTCCTTATTGTAACTAACCCACCAATGGGTTCTTTGATGCTGTGAAACTACAACTCCCAGCAATCCAGCTAGGGAAATGTTATGACATTCATGTCATCCAGTATGACAGACAAATAGACGTAGACAATGCCTCCTTATTGTAACTAATCAATCAAGGGGCCCTCTGATGCTGTGGAACTACAACTCCCAGCCATCCAGCTAGGAATATGGTATTACATTCATGTAATCCAGTATGACAGACAAAATAGACTTACTTGTAACGAATAAAACAAGGGATCCTCTAAATAAATGGAACTACAGCTTCCAGCCATCCTTCTAGGGAAATGTTATGATATCCATGTCATCCAGGATAACAGACAAATAGATAATGCCTCCTAACTGTATCTCATCAAGCAAGGCGTGCTTTAACGCTGTGGAACTACAACTCTCAGCCATCCAGCTAGGATAGATAAGCTGTTAGTTACCTAAGATCTATATAGAGATGATCACTATGTAACATGTACGAACAGCTACAGAGAGCTGCAGTGGACTGGACCTCCATGAAAATTCATATGAAGTGACCTGAGGAACAATATTCATTTAACGGTAAGCTGAACAAGTTCTACATTTTCTGCTATTGAGTCACATCCACCCATTATATGTAATATACAGCTGACCAGAAAATAGAGGAATTATTGGTATTTGTCCCTAGGCTTTGAAGGTCATTCTCTCTGTGTTAGTCCATGCATTGCCCAGGCTGCTGTTACTGACTGCAGTGTTTCCCTAGAATGTCCATAACTAGGATAAAGATAGAAGAGGGTTGGTGGCTGTCACAGGACAAGTTCATGGGGTTAAATAGATGGTCTGGCCCGCGGGCCACCAGTTGGACAATCCTGCATGCTTGTCGGTGCAGTCTGATCATGCTGATCAGATCATATAGCTACTGCAGCCCCTAATATCTGTAGAAGTAATCAAATTACTGGTGCAATGCTGCAATGCTGGGAGCTTTACTGCAGAAGGCATGCCTCTCTGAATCTGCTGGGACCTGCTTTGATAAACGTTAAGCAATAAGTTAAACCACCCAGGCAGGAAATCCGGATTATTCTCTGTGTGTAAGCCTGCTTCATAAAATGGTACAGTAAAAAGAAATAATGACAAAGCACAAATCTTATTTATTAGCCAAGCATAGCCCTGTGTGCAGGCTCCCCATTTACTATTATTGCTGATCTACTTATCCCTGAAAGCTAACCTACCATCACCCACTTCTGGACCACAGCCCCTTGCCACCCATAGGACCAGAACATTCATTTAGATGTGTCACTTTAAGCAAAAGATTTCACCTACATAGTCTATATAACAAATTATCATTTTTTTTTTATAGACACTTATGTTCTAAAGTATCTGAAAAGATGTGATTTTGATATTTTTTATTTGATAGAAAGAAAACAGATTAGGAAAATGACATTTCTATCAAACATTCTTAAAGCTTTTTATATAATTACTGAAAGACATTTATTAGGAAAGAAAATGTTTGCTAAGAAAAAGGAGACAGCAGAAATTTAATTTTATTATAACAGAAAAGTAAATCCTAAAGCCAAAATTAACATTTTAAAGCTCAAATGTGGGATCTTCTTAACTCCCACGATCTTACTCCTTAGCAATTGAATTTATTATTAGGTCTATTTCAATCATTTTCTTGTATGATTTATACTGTAAGTCCTAAACTCCAAAATCCTCATTCAAATATTTCTATTTTCCCCACACAACCACAACCTAGCCAAATATGTTTCACTGCTATTAGGGCTGTTTCACACATGCATTGAAAATAGGCGGTTGGGTCTCTTTTTTAACACTTTCAGAACGCCTATCAACACAGATTTGTTACAATAGGGAGCAGATGGAATGTTCACACTGCAGCATTAGCATTGGGGGTGCCAACAAACTGAAAAATTATACTCTTAGTAATGCAAGACTGTAAATAGCCATTTATCAGGTGATTATGTATCATTACTGCTAGATAAAACCGTGCCCATCAAATGCAGCCTCACTGTGCCCATCAATTGCAGCCTCACCCTGTCCATCATATGCAGCCTCACTGTGCCCGTCACAGTAGGCAAATCACATCCAAATTTCAAGTAAAATAAAATAAAACCACTTAACATAAAGTGTCCTCATCAGAGCCACCTTTTACATCAGATATCCCAATCGGAGTCCCCCTTTACAGCAGTCGCCCCCCTTTATATCAGATGTCCCTTTAGAGTCCCTCTTAACAACAGGTGTCCCCATCAGCATCCCCCTATACATCAGGTGTCACAATCAGAGTCCCCCTTTACAGCAGATGTCCCCATCAGTGTCCCTCTTTACAGCAGATGTCCCCATCACAGTCCCCCTTTACAGCAGATGTCCCATCAGTCTTCCTTTACAGTATATGTCACCATCAGAGCCCCCCTATACTGAAGATTTCACCATCAGAGCCCCCCTTTACATCAGATGTCCCCATCAGAGCCCCCCTTTACAGCAGATGTCACCATCAAAGTCCTCATTTACAGCACATGTCACCATCATAGTTTCATAGTTAGTAAGGTTGAATATAGACACCAGTCCATCCAATTCAACCTGAGTGAGTGTCAACAATTGCCCCTGTACATTACACACTCACATTGGTCCCTACCCTCAAAGAGCCCACAATCCAAGGTCCCCATTCATATACTAGGGCCAATTTTGGACAGAAGCCAATTAACCTAACTGCATGTCTTTGGATTGTCAGCGTCAGCGTCCCCCTATACTTAAAATGTTACCATCAAAGTCCCCTTTTACAGCAGATGTCACCATCAAAGTCCTCCTTTACAGCAGATGTCACCATCAGAGTCCCCCTATACTTAAGATGTCACCATCAGAGCCCCCCTTTACAGCAGATGTCCCCATCAAAGCCCTCCTTTACAACAGATGTCACCATCAGAGCCCTCCTTTACAGCAGATGTCCCAATCAGAGCCACCCTTTACAGCAGATGTCCCCATCAGGACCCCCTTTACAGCAGGTGTCACCATCAGAGCCCCTCCTTTACATCAGATGTCACAATCAGAGCCCCCGTTACAGCTGATGTCACAATCAGAGCCCCCCTTTACAGCTGATGTCACAATCAGAGCCCCCTTTTACAGCAGAGGTCACCATCAGACCTCCCCTTTACAGCAGATGTCACCATCAGAGCCCCCCCTAACATAAGATGTCACCATCAGATTCCCTCTTTACAGCAGATGTCACCATCAGAGCCACCCTTTACATCAGATATCCTCATCAGAGCCCCCCTTTACATCAGATGTCACCATCAGAGCCCCCCTTTACATCAGATGTCACCATCAGAGCCCCCTTTACAGCAGATGTCACCATCAGAGTCCTCCTTTACAGCAGATGTCACCATCAGAGTCCTCTTTTACAGCAGATGTCACCATCAGAGCCCCCTTTACATCAGATGCTGTCACCATCAGAGCCCCCTTCACAGCAGATGCCCCCCCCCCCCCCACATCTTTGCACTCACAGCTCCCACAGCAAGTCACCTGTCTTCCACTTCGGGACCGACTGGGATGAGTCAGAGAAACCAGAAGTGAATTCACAGGACCAGTTAATCATTGTCCACAGCATGGAACAATGCTACAGAGGGAGTGTTCAGGGCGCAGAGCTCTGCACCTCTGGGACTTTCTAAAGGAAGCCAATAGAGCTTCTTGTTTGCAATCAAATGATGCACCTATGGCGTTTACAGCAGGGTGGCAAGGCGTCAAAAGTCATAATTTCCCATTTTAGCATTGTAGAAAAAAACAAAACACACAGAGCATTTGAAAAGTGTTGCCTGACACAACATGAATGCCAATACTATCCTAAATGCTCATGAACTCTATAGATGCGTTAATGTGCTTTTAAGCTGCAAGTGTGAAATAAAGCTTATAGCTTCTTGCCATAACTATTTACTACAATACTGAAAATGGTTAACAAAGTACTTTTAGACCCTTGAAGGAGTCCCAAAAGTGGTTAAACATGTTGGGCTAGGTTGTGCATGGAAATCTGTTTTTGAATTTTTGGTATAGTTTTTTAGTAAACAATCAGGTCCATATAAATCGAAAATGTATACCATGTTGGAATATAGGGTGGTTTGCAGTGTTTTTATTTGTGAAGTGTGTTTTTAAGCTTACTTTTATATCAGTTAAAATCATGCATTGTGCACCATGCACTTCTCAAATTCTCCCTCTGTCCACTTCATCTTTGTGGATGCACATAATACATGCAGGTGCACAGCTCTAATAAATGATGATAAGCAGGCTGACATGTGCTGACTAGAGATGGCTTTGCGGTTCGCCCGGCAGTCGGTTCGCGGCGAATTTTGCTCGTTCGCGATTCGCCAAACCGGCAGACTTCTGGAGCTGTTCGCGCCGGCCATATTTGTTTACATTGTGTAGAACTTTGACCCATGACACATCCATCATGGGGTACAGGACAGCCAATTGAGACATTTTAGCACATGGACAATTGGACATACCACCTACCTTATAAATAGACCTGATCGGGGCGTGGCTTGGCGCGCGGAAGGAATGGCTGCCTGAGAGAGGAGCTCCTGGAGACCCGCGGCCTTTTCGCAGATTCCCTGGCCACAAACACGCCGCAACATGCACAGATCGGCTCGCCTTCACTCCGGCTCCCGTTCCCGACGGCAGTCTACCCCGTCCCAGCCCCGCAGCATACAAGATCTCTTTCAGTCTCAGGCTCGCTCCGGCCGGGGCACACCGCGCAAGATGGCGCAGGCACGAGGCGATGAGGAGGACATGAGCGACGGCTCGCAGTGTGCTCCAGAGGATCTGGTAAGCGGGATGGGGAACCCTGACCACCCTCTCACACTTGGGGACATGACCTCTATTGCCTCAGACATCAAAAATACCCTCTTTTCAGCGATCACGGATCTGAAAGCTGACCTGCTGTCCCTAACTGAAAAGATGTCCTCACTGGAAAGAACCGAGCACAAGAGAGATAAAGCAGTGCATAGGCTGGAAGCGACGGCAGCTGCACATACTGCTCATTTGATTTCAATCAACCGCCATTTGGAGGACCTAGATAATAGGGGGAGACGATGCAATATCAGGGTGAGGGGGGTCCCCGAGTCGGTGGGTCCTGATCAACTCCCATCTGCCTTACGCTCCATTTTCAATAATCTGCTGGAGAACCCTGCTGACACCCCTATTGATTTTGTTCGAGCACACAGGGCCTTGAGAGCAAAACCCTCAGACGCTGCACCACCCAGGGATATAATCTGCTGCCTTCAGAGTTTTCCTTTGAAGGAGGAAATCCTGAATCAAGCCAGAAAGAACGACAGGATCATGTTCAATGACTGTGAGCTCACGCTTTACCAGGACCTGTCTCCAATAACTCTGCAAAATAGAAGGGCCCTGCGCCCTTTACTGGAGGTGTTACGTGAGAGAGGGGTGGTTTACAAGTGGCGCTTCCCCTTCGCATTGCAGGCGACCTTACATGGGAAACAACTGATGCTACGCATGCCCGCAGAGCTCCCGGACTTTTGTGCTAGTTTGAACATACCTTGCATGACTTTACCTGACTGGTATGCCGAGTTCAATCCCCCACCAGTGGATGACAGCCCGAGTTGCTCTCCTCTCGCCTCACCAGCGAAACCCCCGCAGAAGAAGAGCAGGAGCGGGAAGCTGGCCCCAGCTATGGGGGGCCACCCATCACACTCCGATCGTCAATCCAGGCTGCGCGACAACGCTTGAAGATCGTGGATGTTCCTCCTGGATAGCAGTCGCCTGGGCCTACACCCCTTTTTTCCTTTGAACTGTTTTTGTGTTTTCTTTTTGGTTCCTTTCCTTTTTTTACCTTTTTTTTTTTTTCTTTTTATTTGGGTCCCATATCAGGACATTATGGGCCTTGCTTTAGTTTGTGTCTTTGCTGGGACTCTCTGGGGTGGAGGTCTTCTATTGGTTCCTACTGAGTATACCGCCCCAGCTATGGGATCTGTCCCCTGGGGGTACATTGGGTCTGTAACTGTCCTCCTCCCCCCCTTCCACGCTACACCTGTTGGATTTACCCCGGTTAATAATTCCTGGCCAGGGAATATATTTGTGCTTTCACTTCATGCTCCTTTTAGGCCTGCGGGTCTCCCTTATGGAGACTCTGGGTTTCTTGTTTGATACGTTAGTTTTTATTTTTTGGGTGTGCGAGTTTATCTGCGTTTTATATTATAATAGCTTTCCTCATAGCGTTTTGCACACCTTCCCCCTTTGGCGAAGTTCCTCCCACGATCCCCACAAAAAAGGGCGGAGTTGTGCTGACGGTGGTGACATATCCACCACCTCCTGCCCTACTAATAGCTTGCAGTATAAGATACTGTAGGCAGATACTGTTTTTTTTCTTTTGTTTGTTAAACCTTTCCGTTGTGCAACCCTCATACCCTCTTATATTCTCACTCTCATTTTCTTGCTTACCTCTAGCCTATTGTCTTTTCTCTCCGGTTTCTCTCCTTATCTTACCCCCTTTCCCCTCTCTTTTCTTCTTTTCTTTGTTTTGCAGAGTGGGCCCTCGGAAGAGTGTTCTGACATCTTCGACATGGCATACTCCTCGCTGGGCCGTAGCCCTACCTTGATCTCCCACAATGTTCAAGGCCTCAACATGCCGGAAAAACGCACTGCCGTCCTTAGAGAGTTGAGCAGGGTAAGGCCCATGTTTATATATTTGCAGGAGACACATTTCAGGGGTGATCAAATTCCCAAATTGTCCAACAAAACCTTTCCACAGGTTTATCATTCCACGAACCCTATAGCCAAGACAAAAGGGGTGTCGATCCTCCTACATAGGAGTGCGGGCTTTGTAGTGACACATCAGTTGTCCGACCCGGAGGGTAGGTTTTTATTTTTGAAAGGCTCCTGGGGTAACACGCCTTTAACGTTGGCGAATGTTTATTTCCCCAATAAAGGGCATGTTGCGTTCTGCAATCGAATCATTGAGGAGCTTAAAAGCTTTGCCTCGGGATGCATTGTCCTGGGTGGGGATTTTAATGTCCCGCTCAATCCCCTGCAGGACACATCCGATGGCAAATCTTGCTTGACATACCGCATACTGAAACGGATCAAACACCTCTTGCACTCCTTGACCTTGACTGACGCGTGGCGCACGCTTCGCCCGTCAGACAGGGACTATACGTGCTACTCGGCACCTCATGACAAATACACTCGCATTGATTACACCTTCATCACACAGAGGGACCTATTAGACCTACAAGACGCCCATATAGGCCTCCAGACCATCTCGGATCACGCACCTATTTCACTCACAATGACACGCCCTGACCTGAGACCTAAGTCTTGTATGTGGAGACTGAATCCCTCCTTGTTGACTGATGCCGACTTGCTCCCTTCCTTGACGGAAGCCTTACGCAACTATTTCCTAGAGAATGAGACAGAGGAACTGTCCCCCCTAACCATTTGGGAAGCGCACAAGTGTGTGATGAGGGGGGTGTTCATTAGAGCGGGAGCGGCCCGGAAAAGAGCAGCGGAACTACAGATTCAATCGTTGACCTCCAGGGTGGCGCGGTTAGAAACCCAACACAAACGGTCCCTTGATGCCTTGAAGGCCCAGGAGCTAATTCAGGCTAGACTAGAGCTGCGTAGCTTCCTGGAGATCAGGAGCAAACGCATCCTTTTTCTTAAAAAGAAAGTGTACTACGAGCACGGGGATAAGGGAGGGAAATTCTTAGCCAGGGCCCTGAAGGAAGCTTCCCTAACCAACAACATCTTGGCAGTAAGGTTGGGAGATGGTACCCTGTCACATCGTACAGACAAAATCGCCGAAAGTTTCCGCCAATACTACACTAAGCTCTACAACACGCCCCCACAACACAAGCCTGGCACGCTGAGTGGTGACAGGAGCCAAATTATACGGGATTATCTAGAGCAGAGTGGTATGCCCACGTTATCCCCTGATGATGCGGAATCCCTAGAAGGTCCCATCACGTCCGCGGAGCTGTTGGCTACTATTAAAGGTCTTAAACCGGGAAAGAGCCCCGGACCTGATGGGCTTACTGCACATTACTATAAAGTGTTCTCGGCCTTGCTAGAACAACCGCTCTTGAAAACTTTTAACTTCCTTAGAAATCCGCATCACCTCCCCGCTTCGTTCCTAAGCGCGCATATAACTGTGATTCCGAAATCGGGTAAGGACCCCACCGAATGCTCTAGTTATCGCCCGATCTCGTTGTTGAATTTGGACTTAAAAATTATGTCAAAGATAATTGCGAACCGCTTACGTCTTTTTCTTCCCCACTTAATTGGTCCTGAACAGGCCGGCTTCATGCCGGGGAGGGAATCCAGGGACAACGTGACCAAAGCACTGAATATGATCCACCATTGCCACAGGAGCGGTCTGGAAGGCTTTCTCCTATCTACGGATGCGGAGAAAGCCTTCGATAGGGTGGCCTGGGACTACCTGTTTGCAACTTGTCAGCACATAGGTCTACGCCCGGGAATGCTCTCCTGGATTTCCTCCCTGTACCAGAACCCGACAGCACGCTTAAAAGTCAATGGCACCCTGTCTGAGCCGGTGGTAATCCACAATGGGACGAGACAGGGATGTCCATTATCCCCCTTATTGTTTATCCTCACCCTGGAACCATTTATACGCACAGTCAATAACTCTCCTTCAATTACGGGATTCCCCATTGGACATGAGAGCTTCAAAATTGCAGCATACGCGGACGATTTGTTATTTTTTTTAACCCGCCCGCACACTACCATTCCCAACCTACTGATGGCTTTCACCGTGTATGGATACATCTCCCATCTTAAGATAAACTACAGTAAGTCGGAAGCGATGAACTTGTCACTCGCGACGGAGGTCTTGGCGCAAGCGCAAACGAATAACTCTTTTCAGTGGGTTTCGGGCGCGTTAAAATACCTAGGCATTAGACTCACCCCCCAGATACACCTTATATACGACCACAACTTTCGACCCATGCTGCGACAGATAGACACTGACCTGCGTAGATGGTCTTTGGGTTTTTTCTCTTGGTTTGGCAGGGCTGCCATAATAAAGATGGTCACTTTACCACGTTTGCTTTACCTCTTCCACACTTTGCCCATTTCAATTCCAGCCTCTTTTTTTAAGCAGTTGCAATCTATTTTATGGAAATTTCTATGGGCCCAGAAACGCCCACACATCAGTCTTTATTTACTGATGAAACCCAAATCAGAGGGTGGGGTGGGATTCCCGAATTTTAAACTTTATTACTATGCTACGCACCTAGCCCGAATTATAGACTGGAATTGTCATGCAGCAAGCAAGGATTGGGTGAGAGTGGAGGAGAGTGTTTCTAAGACTCCCCTGCGCTTTTCCCCCTGGATACCAAGAGATAAGTGCCCTGCCGACTTGATCCAACACCCTCTTATTGGAGCCACACTGAGGGTCTTGCATAAGCTTATCGCCGGACACAATTTCACGTCCTCCCCGGGCCCCCTCACACCCCTGCTACACAACCCAGATTTCCCTCCTGGGATGGACTCAAATAGATATATGGTGGATGCTACCACCCCTCTCCTAGCTACGCACTTGACTCGGCAGGGGCGGGTTCTCTCATTTGAGGACTTGGGGGATGTTTTGCCCTCTGGGACGCTATCGTTCTGGAACTACCGGCAGGTTTGTCATTACATGTTGGCACCCGACAGAAGACAGGCTGTCCTGAGGGAGCTCTTACCTTTTGAGTCAGTTTGTCTCCGGGGTGATCCGGTTGAGAAAACGACCTCCTTTATGTACACGTGTCTCCAGCAGCTTGACCACACTGAGGCCTCCAGGTTCAGGGAGAGCTGGGAGAGGTTACTTCAAACCTCTTTCACTGATACACAATGGCGGAACGCATGTATTCTAGCCCATAAATGTACAGTCAGCACTAGACTGCAAGAAAATTCGTACAAATTACTCTCTCAGTGGTATGCTACACCGGTTAAGGTGAAACGCTGGTATCCGACTTCGTCTGACTTGTGCTGGCGGTGTGGGGAGGCGAAAGGAGACATGCTACATATCTGGTGGAGTTGCCCCCGAATAGCAGATTTCTGGAGTCAGGTCCGAGGTCTAATATCTCACATAACAGACACTAAAATTAAACTCACTCCGGGCTGTTGTCTCCTGCACATATCTAACGTTTCTTTGGGCAAATATAATAGATCTTTAACAAAATATTTACTGATCGCAGCTAAAGCTTTGGTGCCTAAATATTGGAAACTCTCGACTACCCCCACTATCCGAGAATGGGTGCACTCAGTTAATCATATTTATGCCATGGAAGAGATGTTGGCTACCGCTAAGGACTCCGCTGAAAAATTCCACATTACATGGTCTCCCTGGGTCCAGTTCAAATACTCCGCGGCTTTCGAGAGTTTGACTAGTGTCTAATGGCGGAACTCCCCCCCCCGGATATATGGCGGATTGGGGTGATGGGGTCCCGGGTTGGGCCGGCCTGGCGGGGATGTGTTACAGGACATCTGAAGCTCTGCATACTCACTCTGTTTCTCCTTTCTTTCCCTCTTCTTTCTCTTTCTTTTTCCTTCTTCTCCCCTTTTACCCTATACTTCTCCTTTGAACTTCAGCTTGCTTCCTTTTCTTTCCCTTAACATGAGGAGTTGTTGTTTGTGTTCCACACTGAAGGGTGCATAGGGCTCTATCTGGGCCCGTCACTTAATTTTCATGTCACTTTTAAATTGCGTACTTTGTTGTTATGGATAAGTACTTTGCATATTATAGCCTGTAATTTTTTATGCTGGTTTGTTCGCCTGCTGACACAGGCTCCTTTTCTATGCATACGCTGACTCTGTTACCACATTGTGACATTTGCTTAATAAAACTTATTATTGTATAAATAGACCTGATCTGGCGGCCATTTTACATTCTGTCTTTTGTCAGTGTAGGCACAAGACACTGTGTGGAGCAGGGACAGTCAGTTTAATCACTAGTTATTACTATTAGGTCCACAAAAGTCCCTTTAAGGACTGGTATAGGTGTACAGTATATAGAGTTCTGGTGCACTGCTGCTGACTGCTGTGCTGCTGATTGCTGAGTGCACTGCTGACCGATTCTGCAGCTGTCTTTTGTCAGTGTAGGGACAGGAAGCTGTGTGGAGCAGGGACAGTCAGTTTAATCACTAGCTATTGCTATTAGGTCTACAAAGGTCCTTTTAAGGACTGGTCTAGTTGTACAGTATATAGGGTTGTAATACACTTAGAATATACTTTCTTTCAAGTATATTATCGTGCACTGCTGACTGCTGTGCTGCTGAGTGCTTGCTGACTGATTTTGCAGCTGTCTTTTATCAGAGTAGGGACTGAGGGACAGTTTGGTGTTTGGAGCAGGGACAGTTTGCAAATCACTAGCTACTAGGTCCACAAAGGTCCTTTGAAGGACTGGTATAGGTGTACAGTATATAGGGTTGTACACATATAATATACTTTCTTTCAAATATGCAAAGTATATTATGGTGCACTGCTGACTGCTGTGCTGCTGAGTGCTGACCGATTCTGCAGCTGTCTTTTATCAGTGTAGGGACTGAGGAACAGTTTGGTGTTTGGAGCAGGGACAGTCTGCAAATCACTAGCTACTAGGTCCACAAAGGTCCTTTTAAGGACTGGTATAGGTGTACAGTGTATAGGGTTGAACACATATAATATACTTTCAAATATTCAAAGTATATTATGGTGCACTGCTGACTGCTGTGCTGCTGAGTGCTGACCGATTCTGCAGCTGTCTTTTATCAGTGTAGGGACCGAGGGACAGTTTGGTGTTTGGAGCAGGGACAGTCTGCAAATCACTAGCTACTAGGTCCACAAAGGTCCTTTTATAGGTGTACAGTATATAGGGTTGTACACGTATAATATACTTTCAAATATAGAAAGCATATTATAGTGCACTGCATGCAGTGCTGCTGTCGTTTCTCAGTGTAGGGAGGGACAGTTTGGTTTTTTGGAGCAGGGACAGTCTGCAATTCACTAGCTACTAGCTAGCTACTATTAGGTCCACAAAGGTCCTTTTAAGGACTGGTATAGGTGTACTATTTGGTGTGCAGTATATAGTGGTGTAATACACGTATAAAATACTTGCACATATAGAAAGCATAGTATAATGCATTTCCACCGTGCAGCATTGTGACTGCTGAGCGGTTCTGCAGCGATACTACAAAGAGTGACAAATGCAATTAAAAAAAGTATTATAACTGATGTGATAGACCAGTGGCCCCCAAAAACGACATATTGAAGCAGGGTGTTATATACCTTCTTCCACATACATACTGCACTTCTCTAGAGACTTTTGTCACAGGGTCATTTAAAAAATGACAGGCAGAGGAAGAGGCATGCCCTTCCGCAGGGGTGGTAGGGGTAGGGCAGGAGCAACAGGCTTGAGCCAAAGTGGCAAATTTCAGAAGGTGCGTGCGATTATGTCAAAGGATGCACCAGACTTGCTTGAGTGGCTCACTCAGCTTTACTCTTCTGCACCCTCCTCATCCTCTTGATCTGCACCCTCTTCTTCACTCTCTGCTGTGTGCACCCCCAAAGACACTACCACCAACACCACCACCACCACCACCATATACCCTCCGCTTGAGTCACAGGAATTATTTTCCAATCAATCACAAGACATTGCCGATGCGCAGCCACTCTTGGCATTGGATCAGGAAGAGGAGGTAGCATCAACCGCCACTCAGCAGTCTGACAACAGTACCCAGATCAGCCCAAGGAGGAGGTTAGTCCCCGGTGTTGCTGCCTACTCCGAGATCTCTAATTATAGCAGTAGCGAAAGTGACGTCAATGATGACGTGTCTAGTGATGTCACCTGAGTGCCCACAAGAGAGGAAGAGGAGGGGAGTTCAGAGGGAGATATGGACCAGCAGATAGGGAGAAGAAGCAGGCAGAACTTAGATTGCACAGGAGAGACAAAGCAGACTGCTAATGTATCAGGAGCGAGGCAGCAACCATGTGCGGTCACATCTGGCGCTCCCAGGACGCCGGCACATGGCTCCACAGTGTGGTCTTTTTTTAATGTGTCCGCTGCTGACAATAGTGTTGCCATCTGCAGCCTTTGCAGTCAACGCATAAGTCGCGGTAAACCCAACACTCACCTAGGGACTACCGCCTTAAGAAGGCACTTGAGCTGCCATCACCGAGCCCAGTGGGAGAAACGGAATACACAAAGCCACATTCCAGGCTCTCACCATCCAGCCTCGTCTTCTACTTCTCCTTCTCCTCTCTCCTCGCCAAAAAGGCAGGCTACTGTGGGCCAAATGTTTGAGCGTAAAAACGCCGGATAACCCTCTTGCCCAACGGTTGACTGCTGGCTTGTCAGAACTGATAGCCCACCAACTACTGCCCTATAAACTGGTGGACTCGGAGGCCTTTCAAAAATTTGTGGCCATTGGAACACCACAATGGAAGGTCCCAGGAAGGAAGTATTTCTCACAGAAGGGCATCCCAGAGCTATATGGCCATGTTCAGCGGCAAGTGAATGTATCTCTGGCACACAGTGTCGGTGCCAAGATACATCTGACCACAGACACGTGGTCTAGCAAACACAGGCAGGGAAGTTATATAACTTTTACTGCCCACCGGGTGAACCTTCTGACGGCCATCAAGCATGTAACCCATGGCACCCATGTAGATTTGGTTTTACCGCCACGGATTGCATGCAGGCCTGCCTCTTCTTCTCCTCCTCCTTTTCCATCTCCTCCCTCTCCTCCTCGGCTGACTCGGCTGACTCCTCCTTTTCCGCTGCTAGCGTCTCTTCCGCTGTGCCACCCAAGCTCCCCAGAACCTATTCGACATGCCAGGTGAGACATTGCCATGCTGTTCTGCGTCTGTTGTGCCTGGAAGCCAAGAGCCACACTGGCCCTGCACTCCTTTCAGCTTTGCGTTCACAGGCAGATCAGGGGCTAACACTGCTCAATTTGACAGTTGGTAAAGTGGTGTGTGACAACGGTGCCAATGTTCTTAGCGCATTGAAACAGGGCAAAATTACGCACGTGCCATGGATGGCACACGTCTTAAACTTGGTCGTGCAGCGATTCGTTGTCAAATACCCTGGGGTCAGGGACATCTTGCGGCAGACAAGGAAAATCTCGACCCATTTCAGAAGATCTTACACGGCCAATCTGCTTAGCGCATTGAAACAGGGCACAATTACGCACGTGCTATGCATGGCACACGTCTTAAACTTGGTCGTGCAGCAATTTGTTGTCAAATACCCTGGGGTCCAGGACATCTTGCGGAAGGCAAGGAAAATCTTGACCCATTTCAGAAGATCTTACACGGCCATGGCTTGCCTTGCTGACATTCAGCGGCGACACAATCTGCCGGTCAGACGTCTTATTTGCGATTGCCCGACGCGATGGAACTCGACCTTCTAAATGCTTGATAGGCTGCTCCAGCAGAAACGTGCAGTTAACGACTACCTGTACGAACTCTGCGGCAGAACAGGTTCTGGGGAGCTTGTTTTTTTTTCACCGCGCCAGTGGCTACTCATGCGCGATACATGCAGACTTCTGCGGCCATTTGATGAGATCACCAAACTGGTCAGTCGCAGCCATGGCGCCATCAGTGACATCGTACCTTATGCCTTCTTTATGGAGTGTGCATTGTGTCATGTCATTGATCAAGCCATGGAGGAGCAGGAAGATGAGGAAGTCGCAATGCTGGATGAATTCCCAGGGGGGGCTACTCTATCTGAGACAAGTCAACAACAGGAGTCTGAAGAGGAGTCAGAGGAGGATGGTGCCGGGGTGGATGAGGAGGAGCAAGAAGAGCATGCTTTAAACCTTTCTGGGATCCCTGTTGTTGTGCGTGGATGGGGAGAGGAGAACGAGGAGGACGACATTATCCTGGATGATGAGCAGGAGCCAGGCCACCACACCGCTTCCAGTTCAGTGCAAATGGGGGCCTTCATGCTCCAGTGTTTTAACAGGGACCCCCGTATAAAAAGCATAAAGGTCAAGGACCAGTACTGGGTGGCAACGTACTTAGACCCCCGGTACAAACACAAAATGGTGGAAATGTTACCACCATCACAGAGGGCTATCAGATTGGAGCACTTACAGACCTTGCTTGGACAAATGCTGCATTCTGCTTTTGCGTACGCTGGCAGCGGAGGAATTCCCACTCCCAGAGAAAGAGTTGCGGGTACCAATCCAACAGCGCCTGCAAGAAGAGGACGGTTTGAAGATGTGTTGGTGACTTCTGATATGAGGTCATTCTTTCAGCCGACCCATCCACAGGTCTCATCCAGATCCAGCATCAGGGAATGCCTAGCCCGACAGGTGTCCGACTACATTGGGTTAACGGCCGATGTGGATGCTCTGAGAAGTGTTGAACCCCTGGACTACTGGGTGGGCAGGCTTGACCTCCGGGCAGAGCTTGCCCAATTTGCAATAATACTGTTGGCTTGCCCCTGTCCAGTGTCCTGTCCAAAAGGACGTTCAGCGCAGCAGGGGGGATCGTGACTGATAAACGCACTCGCCTAGCTCACGACAGTGTTGACTACCTCACATTTATAAAAATTAATAAGGCATGGATCTTGGAGGAATTCAACACATGTGACCAGTAGACCATGTATATGCATAACTCTATAAACGATTTATTTAATCGAGCACACAGACCTTTTTTCTACCTTTGGCTTACTTCCTTGTACAAAAAAAGCACACCGTACTATATGCCCATACCCTCCTGTTTGAAGAGGTTGAGCTGTGTCATATTTTTGGATCCCGCAGCGAGTTGCTGGTATCAGTGCTGCTGTCAGTGCTCTCTATCTCGGTGCTGGTGTCAGTGCTCTCTATCACTGTGCTGGTGTCAGTGCTCTCTCTCTATCTCGGTGCTGGTGTCAGTGCTCTCTCTCTATCTCGGTGCTGGTGTGGTCTCAGTGCTCTCTATCTCAGTGCTGGTGTGGTCTCAGTGCTCTCTATCTCGGTGCTGGTGTGGTCTCAGTGCTCTCTATCACGGTGCTGGTGTCAGTGCTCTCTATCACAGTGCTGGTGTCAGTGCTCTCTCTCTATCTTGGTGCTGGTGTCAGTGCTCTCTATCACGGTGCTGGTGTCAGTGCTCTCTATCACGGTGCTGGTGTCAGTGCTCTCTCTCTATCTTGGTGCTGGTGTCAGTGCTCTCTATCACGGTGCTGGTGTGGTGTCAGTGCTCTCCATCTCGGTGCTGATGTGGTCTCAGTGCTCTCTATAACAGTGCTGGTGTCAGGGCTCTCTATCACGGTGCTGGTGTGGTGTCAGTGCTCTCTATCTCGGCGCTGGTGTGGTCTCAGTGCGCTCTATCACGGTGCTGGTGTGGTGTGAGTGCTCTCTATCTCGGTGCTGGTGTGGTCTCAGTGCTCTCTATCACGGTGCTGGTGTCAGTGCTCTCTATCATGGTGCTGGTATGGTGTCAGTGCTCTCTATCTCGGTGCTGGTGTCAGTGCTCTCTCTCTATCACGGTGCTGGTGTCAGTGATCTCTCTCTATGTCGGTGCTGGTGTCAGTGCTCTCTATCACAGTGCTGGTGTGGTGTCAGTGCTCTCTATCTCAGTGCTGGTGTGGTCTCAGTGCTCTCTGTCACGGTGCTGGTGTCAGTGCTCTTTATCACGGTGCGGGTGTGGTGTCAGTGCTCTCTATCTCGGTGCTGGTGTGGTCTCAGTGCTCTGCTCTCTATCACGGTGCTGGTGTCAGTGCTCTCTATCACGGTGCTGGTGTGGTGTCAGTGCTCTCTATCTCGGTGCTGGTGTGGTCTCAGTGCTCTCTATCATGGTGCTGGTGTTAGTGCTTTCTATCACGGTGCTGGTGTGGTGTCAGTGCTCTCTATCTCGGTGCTGGTGTCAGTGCTCTCTATCTTGGTGCTGGTGTCAGTGCTCTCTATCACGGTGTTGGTGTGGTGTCAGTGCTCTCTATCTCGGTGCTGGTGTCAGTGCTCTCTATCACGGTGTTGGTGTGGTGTCAGTGCTCTCTATCTCAGTGCTGGTGTCAGTGCTCTCTATCACGGTGCTGGTGACAGTACTCTCTATCTCGGTGCTGGTGTCAGTGCTTGGTCTCTATCGCGGTGCTGGTGTCAGTGTTCTATGTCAGTGCTGGTGTCAGTGAGGGAGATAGCAGTGGAGAAGTCAATCAGCAGGCAGTGCCAGCACCATGGCTGAGGATCAACACTAGACTGGCACCTCCAGACCACCTCAGTGGAGCCCTGCATAGGTGGGGGTAAGGGCTGGGCAGAGGGAGGGGCTCAAGCACAGGTTGGCACACTGGGACACTGACACAGGACTGCGCTGCCCTGACTGTGGCACTGACCATCTCCTGCACCCCCTTCATAGCCTGGCCTGACCTTGCCTCTCCTCCATGGCCTTCATGCACTCCTGAATTGTCAGAATTTCACAGATAAAAAAGGAATGCTTGTCGTTGTCAATCCCACATTCACTTAATACTTTTGTTATGTCAGTGTCCATGTTCTGGAACTATGTGTGCACAGCTAGTAAGTAATTTGTGGCTGAAAATATGACCTGGAGGTTTTTAAGGTTCACCTGCCATTAAAGTCAATGGGGTCCGCCGCGAACTTTGCGGTTCGCAAACTTTTGGTCGCGCTCGTGGTTCGCTTTCGTGAAACATCCGTCGGAAGTTCATCCATCACTAGTGCTGACAACTGGCAGTCTCAAGGGACTATGTGTATCGGCATGGCATCCTGTAATTTCACGCAGTGCCGGGACAAGGTCATACAGTACCCAGAGCGAAGATGCCAAGCTGTGTCTTTTCAGGAGAAGAAGCATTTTGAAATAAAATAGGTTTAAATTAATCTAAACAGAATTCATTCACCCTGGCCTTGTGTGTATATCTACAGTAGTAGTCAATCTGATAACTACTGAGGTCCTCAAATGCGGCCGCCAATATTTTCATGCCCTGAGTGCATTGTCAGTCAAGTCAGTCAGCCCATTGAAAATAAATGAACTGTAAGGTACCTAACATTTCTTAATTCCACTGGATTTAAAAATAACCCCCTGTATTGGAGTCAGTGGATGCAATAGTAACCCCCAACATTGGTATCTGTGGCTGCAATAATTCCGCCAGCATTGATGTCAGTGGCCACAATAATAGCCGCATTGCACTGTTGCTTAGTTATACTACTATTTAAATACCCCCCTCCCTAATTGGTGATCAGTGGCAGACTGTTAAACACTCACCCCCACATTGGCGGTAATGGGGGTTACTTACCTGATCACAGGGTCCCGTACTGCTCTCTCTAGCCCCAACAATGCTGGGACCAATGGGACTTTGCTTATACTGTCCGCTTGATAGTACATGCTATTTTCCAGCGCACAGTGCTGGAATGCAGAGAGTATTTCAGCTCTCGGCACCCCACTGCTTCTCTGTTGTGAAGTGCATAGCTCCCCCTGTAGTGACCCTTTTCCTCACATGAAGACTTCATGCCCAGAGCAGCTGCCTCTACTGCCCCCATCCCCATTGTCCCTGCATTGGTTCCATGCCTTGCTGACAGGGTCACTTCTAACTGCAAGGCAGTGCCTTAGTGCTGTCAGCAAATACTGTTACCGACACATAGGTGTGTGCAGCCTAATACATTAGGGTAGCCCTCAAATTTTCCACCCGCACACTCTGCATTGGGTACAGGTCACACTGCATTGGGCACAGTTGAGGCTGTATTGGACACAAGTGAGGCTGCATTGGGCACAGGCAGGCCACACTGCATTGGCCACAAGTGAGGCTGCATTAGGCACAGGCAGGCCAGACTTTATTGGACACAATTGAGGCTGCACTGGGCACAGGCAGGCCATGCTGTATTGGCCACAGGCTGCATTTGGCGCAGGTCACGCTGCACTGGGCACAGGTCACGCTGCACTGGGCACAGGTCACGCTCAGGGCTGGACTGGGACATAAATTTGGCCCTGGACTTCATCCAGACCGGCCCACTTACATTTTGAGTGTCCCATGAGCAGCCCCCTTACATCAGAGTGTCCCATCAGCACCCCCTTACATCAGAGTGTCCCATCAGCACCCCCTTACATCAGAGTGTCCCATCAGCACCCCCTTACATCAGAGTGTCCCATCAGCACCCCCTTACATCAGAGTGTCCCATCAGCACCCCCTTACATTATAGTATCCCATCAGCACCCCCTTACATCAAAGTGTCCCATGAGCAGCCCCCTTATATCAGAGTGTCCCATGAGCAGCCCCCTTACAGAGTGTCCCATCAGCACCCCCTTACATCAGAGTGTCCCATCACCAGCCCCCTTACATCAGAGTGGCCCAATGAGCCATCGGCCCACCGGGAAACTCCCGGTAGTCCCGATGGCCAGTACATGCCTGGTCACGCTGCATTGGCCACAGGCCACGCTGCGCTGCACTAATAAAGTTGTTAATATTTATTTTTGTAACCTAATTCTGCATAAAACATTTAAGTGTCATTTCATGAGATCATTTATGAGGGCGGGATTAGGGGGTAGGGCATGGTAGGGGTTGGGTGGTGCAACTTGTGGCGAGTAACCCCTGGTTAGTAGCTCAGGACTTTAAATTTTGAGCCCTGCATTAGGGTGTGTACCCCAAAGCTCAAACACACATGCATGTGTGTCTACATATTTATGGACACTGCCACACAGAGCAATAATGCTAATGCACACTAGCTGATTAGGGTGTTTCCAGGCACATCTGGCTTACTCTGTGCACACGCTTATGTACTGAGAGGATGCATTATGCAACATGCTGTTTACTTAAAGTGAACCTGTGTTCAGATCAAGCCCACTAAAGTATTTGCATATTCTGAACAAGCACTTTAAAACAAACTCTCATTCATCTCTGCATCTATAAACAGTTTGATAAAATAATTCTTCAAAATTCACACTACGAGCACTGAAAGCTTAGCTCTTTCCTAATATTTTATTTTGAACCAGAATCTTTGCTGCCTGTCAGCCCCCTTATGTACATAACAAGCAAGTGTTATTAGAAACTAACTGAAACCTGACTCTAGGGCAGTGGAGGTTATATTACTTGATATAAGGTGCCACAAGTGTGCAGCAGAACCTGCCACATTCCATGTTACCACGTTACCGAATTGCAGCTCAGTAAGTGCCAACGGCAGTGGCAGCTGGTGTTTTTTTGCTTGGGGGGGGGGCGGTAACAAACAAACCCTCCCGAGGCAACTCAACCCCCCCCCCCCCCCCGGTGTCTGCCGGTCAGTCCGCCGGTACTTACCCCATCTAGGCGGCGAGCATCGGCGGGCATCTGAGGAGCAACAGTGGGGATCGGGCATCCAGACATCGGGGATCAGCATCCAGGCATCAGCCAGCAGCTCTTCTCCTCCTCACTTCCACTGTGCGTCTCCTGCCTTCCTCCTTGGCATCGGTATCAGACCGATTCCCGATTGGCCAGGAGGAGGATCAGTGTTGCAACAGCGAATTAAAAACACACCTGGTTGGGCTCCGGACACATCCTCTGTGACCTGAGCCACCTTATTTTGAAGCCTAATAGAGCCTCTGGTTCTAATCAGGTGCTTTAACCACTTGACCACTGGGCACTTAAACACCCTTAATAACCAGACCAATTTTCAGCTTTTGGTGCTCTCACATTTTGAATGACAATTACTCAGTCATGCAACACTGGACCTATATGAAATTTTTGTCCTTTTTTTCACACAAATAGAGCTTTCTTTTGGTGGTATTTAATCACCTCTCAGTTTTTTATTTTTTGTGCTATAAAAGAAAGAAGACCGAAAATTCTGCGAAAAAATGAATTTTTCTTCGTTTCTGTTATAAAATTTAGCAGATTAGTAATTTTTTCTTCATAAATTTTGGCCAAAATTTATACTACTACATATCTTTGGTAAAAATAAGTACAAATTGGTGGATATTATTTGGTCTTTGTGAAAGTTATAGAGTCCACAAGCTATGGTGCCAATATCTGAAAATTGATCACACCTGAAGGACTGACGGCCTATTTCAATTCTTGAGACCCTAACATGCCAGAAAAGTACAAATACCCCCCAAATGACCCCTTTCTGGAAAGAAGACATTCCAATGTATTTAGTAAGAGGCATGATGAGTTTTTTGAAGTTGTCAATTTTTCCCACAATTCTTTGCAAAATCAAGATTTTTTTCCTTTTTTTTTTTTCCACAAAATTGTCATATTATCAGGTTATTTCTCACACACAGCATATGCATACCACAAATTACACCCCAAAACACATTCTGCTATTACTCCCGAGTACGGCGATACCACATGTGTGAGACTTTTACACAGTGTGGCCACATACAGAGGCCCATCAGGCGTTCTGGAGCACCCAGGACAATTCTGACATTTCTCTCCTACATGTAAAAATCATCATTTATTTGCTAGAAAATTACACAGAACCCCAAAACATTATATATTTTTTTTTAGTAAAGACCCTGGAGAATACAATGGTGGTCGTTGCAAATTTTTATCTCACACGGTATTTGCGCAGCAATTTTTTTCGAACGCGTTTTTTTGGGGGAAAAAACAGTTTTGTGCTTAAAAAAAACAAAAAAAACAGTAAAGTTAGCCCAATTTTTGCATAAAGTGAAAGATGAAGTTATGCTGAGTAAATAGATATCAAACATGTCACTCTTCAAAATTGCACATGCCCGTGGAATGGCGCCAAACGTCGCTACTTAAAAAATCCCCATAGGCAACGCTTTAAATTTTTTTTACTGGTTACATGTTTTGAGTTGCAGAGGAGGTCTAGGGCTAGAATTATTGCTCTCGCTCTAACGTTCGCGGCGATACCTCACATGTGTGGTTTAAACACCGTTTTCATATGTGGGCGGGGCTTACGTATGCGTTCGCTTCTGCATGCGAGCTCATGGGGACAGGGGCGCTTTAAATTTTTTTTTTTTTTTTTTTTTTTTTATTGTTCATTTTACTTTATTTATTTTAGTTTGACATTTTTTTCCCCAAAAATAAGTTTTTGATCACTTTTATTCCTATTACAAGGAATGTAAACATCCCTTGTAATAGGAATATGGGGTGACAGGTCCTCTTTACAGTGAAATCTGGGGGTCAATATGACCCCACATCTCACCTCTAGGCTGGGAAGCCTGAAATAAAAAAAAAAAAAAAAAAAAAAGATTCTGGCTTTGATCGTACTGGGGAGTTGGTAGAAGCACCAGAGGGTGGTGAGGGGTGGGGGACATCTATGGCTGGGTATTGCAGGGTATCACCAAGTATGGCTGGGTATGGCAATTTATGGCAGGGTATTGCGGGGTATTTGCGGGGTATTGGCGGGGTATTGCAGAGTATTGGGGGGTATTGCAGAGTAATGGGGGGTACTGCAGAGTATTGGGGGGTACTGCAGAGTAATGGGGGTACTGCAGAGTAATGGCAGGGTACTGCAGAGTATTGGGGGGGTACTGCAGAGTAATGGTGGGTACTGCAGAGTAATGGCGGGGTACTGCAGAGTAATGGGGGGTACTGCAGAGTAATGGCAGAGTACTGCAGAGTAATGGCAGGGTACTGCAGAGTATTGGGGGGTACTGCAGAGTATTGGGGGGTACTGCAGAGTAATGGCGGGTACTGCAGAGTAATGGCAGGGTACTGCAGAGTAATGGCGGGGTACTGCAGAGTAATGGCGGGGTACTGCAGAGTAATGGGGGGGTACTGAAGAGTAATGGCGGGTACTGCAGAGTATTGGGGGGTACTGCAGAGTATTGGGGGGTACTGCAGAGTAATGGGGGGTACTGCAGAGTAATGGCAGGGTACTGCAGAGTATTGGGGGGTACTGCAGATTAATGGCTGGGTACTGCAGAGTATTGGGGGGTACTGCAGAGTAATGGCGGATACTGCAGAGTAATGGCAGGGTATTGCAGAGTAATGGCGGGGTACTGCAGAGTAATGGGGTGTACTGAAGAGTAATGGCGGGTACTGCAGAGTATTGGGGGTACTGCAGAGTATTGGGGTACTGCAGAGTATTGGGGGGTACTGCAGAGTAATGGCAGGGTACTGCAGAGTAATGGGGGGTACTGCAGAGTAATGGCAGGGTACTGCAGAGTATTGGGGGGTACTGCAGAGTAATGGCAGGGTACTGCAGAGTAATGGGGGGGTACTGCAGAGTAATGGCAGGGTACTGCAGAGTATTGCAGGGTATTTCAGAGTATTGCAGAGTATTGGCAGGGTATTGAGGGGTTAAATTCGGTGAGCAGCGATGTGGGTACTGCAGATGCAGCCCACATCGCTGCTGACACCGATCTCTTTCCCCTCCGCTGTACCCATCGGTACAGAGAGGGGTAGGGAGGAACCGGCGTCATGTTATGACGCCGGTTTGTTTACAAGTGATCACTCCGTCATTTGACAGAGCGATCACGTGGTAAACGGCCGCTACGAGCGCCCGTTTACCGTGATCCGTGATGCGCCAATGGACCCGGCGGTCACGGATGATCTCGTGTGTGTGCCCCAGGGGGCGCGCGAGAGCAGAATTCTGGGAGGCCGTTAATTAACGGCCTCTCAGAGTTAAACAACCGCCCTGAAGCCGTTAATCGGCAATGGGCGGTTGTTAAGTGGTTAAAAAAAACCTGACCACTGTAATTCATGCTCCCGGTTCCCTGAAAGGGGCCAGACGCATGAATAGGGGGCGGCCGCAGCAGCTATGGATAGATTCATGCTATTCATGAATCTGTCTATTGCATATAGGGGGTAGCTTGGAGAGAGGGGGCAGCGCCCGGGCACTCCTAATGGACAGGCTGCCCATGGTCAATGGTCTGCATGTAGGGTGCAAGTGGTGCGTTATGGTGCCATATCCTTGCTGACTACTCCGAATTGTATGCCCCCAGGTGTTCTTTGGGCTACGCCAGGTGATAAACTGGGGTCACTTACCCTTCCACATGGGGTAACATCTTGCCCAAAGGAATGCTCACCAATGCCTGGGACCAGGAGGAGGCTGCAGTCATGTGAATAAACTACGGAGTTCCTCCTTAAGATGTTTCATCCCATGTCCTACACACTTGTACTGATGTATGTGTCATATTTGGAGGGGCATACAGAGCCACTGCCCACTCCCCCAGTCAGTGTACCCCTGTTACCTCACTCCCAGTAACATAATGGTGTCCTGAAGATTTTTGACAAAGAATACTTCACACTGAGGAAACAAAGTGAGGTCATAGATGGTTGTTTTTTAAAGATATGTAGCTGCTTGCGATGATAAATTAAAAAAATAAATAGTTTTGGATGAGTTGTAAGGCATTATTACCACTGTCAATCTGTGGGGTTTTTTGCCCGATAGAGGGGTCATTCTCCTGTTTGCTCTGTTTGCTAATGGGCACACTTATACCTGTGACAAATCTAGCGGTACACCCTTATGGGCTGTTGAGTGTAGTAGTCCATCTCAGCCAGGCAAACACTTGACTAGTGTAGTCTGAATGTTCCCCTTATACTATTCCTTACCTATTAGAAACGAGACCACACCATAGGTTGGAGTAAACTGGCCACAACAGCCTTTATTAAACATAACTCAAAATTCACTCCAATAACTTGTAAATATGAAAATATATAAATATATATAAATATATAAATATAAATAACTTTATTAACATTAAACCACATTAAATAACATTAACTGCCCATTCTGGTGATCTCTGACGGTGACCCCACTTAAGCCAATACCAAATCACTGCGGTACACCTGACCAACTTCCCAAAGGCCTCCACCTGTGACCGGTCGCAGACAACTTCCGCCAGTGAACATAACCGTATTCCCTCCAACGTTCAGGAATACCCAGAGGGGCCGATCGTTAGATGAGCCCCCCACACCCTCAGATTCCTTCTGAGTACCTGTCTACTGTCAGAAACCACCAGAAAACACACCGCCACAGCCCGAAAGGGTGACCCCCTCAACCTTGAGGGCCACCCCACACCCGAAGAGCTTTCTGTATCCCCTCCTGTAAACCCAAGGACCAGAGGTCAATCCCCACATCCGACAGGTGAACGCCATCCTGTCGAAGATAAAGCCCCACATTCACCTCCAACTCCCGATGTCGAACCACAATGCCCCCATTCTGCACCACAAACCGCCCAACCACCTTATTCACCCTTATCCTAGTTTTTTCAATGCTGGCTAAAGACCTAGCCCAACGCCACACCGTCCTGGCCACAATGTCCGACCACACCAAAATGGCGCCCGGGAAAAGGACTCGCAGGCGCAACACATCCGCCTTAATATCTGCCAAAATGTCCTTCACCTTCCGAACGCCCAGGTCATTGCCCCCCGCGTGAACAACCAGCACATCCGGGGGCCTGTCTCTCAAAGCGAGCGCTCCACCTCCCTCATGACACGCTCCCACCTCATGCCCGGGAACCCCAACCACATCACCCTGGCCACCCGCCTGGGGATACCCAATTGCCTGCCTGCTGGTAGAGAATCACCTCTCCTGGCCCCCCAGCACACGTACGAATGCCCCAGGATCCAAACGAGGCGTGGAGAACCTCCATCTGGAATGAAAACAAGAGAAATAACACAACAACCAACGGAACGTTACAAGTACAGTACTCCCCCCCCCAGAAATCCCAACAACAAACCACAACACCCCCAGCCGCAACCATCTTACTCCAAGACCAACTGCGGCCGGACATAGGACCGGAACCTCCGGGACTCCCACCTACCAATCCGGCGAACCACCGCCTCCTCCAGCCCACATCGTGCCGCTTCCGTTGCCGCCCCAATCCGGAAAGAGTGGGACGCGTACTCCCGCTCATCCAAACCCACCGCTCTCAGGCATTGCCGGAAAACCGACACAAACTGAAACCGGGATAGAAAAGAGCCCTCCGCATGCACCAAAAAGGGGACTGCCCCCGCAGGCCGCACCGCCCGGAAGGCCCGTACCGCCGCCACCGGGCATACTGCCGAGCCCGGAAGGGCGAGCAGCGTAATCGCCACTCCCTTGCCCCGCTGATCAGTCTTGGATCTACGCAACCGTATACTCACCCGATCCGCAACCACCTGCACATCCTGATCCAACAGACCCCCAGCCACCCGTTTCGAGCGACACACCAACTCCCCTATCCTAAACGCCCCATAAAATGCCAACGAAAAAGCTGCCGCAAACAGAACGGTCTCGTAAGCAGACGAGCAAACGTCCACCAGCCGAGAACAAATTGCCACCAAATTGTCAAACGACACCGGCCGGCGCGCATCCCGACCCTTCCGATCTCTCCGGTACCCCTTCAACGTTTGCCGCACCCAAAAATCCTTCGTCCCGTCCGGCTCCCCCCACAGTTTAAACAAAAAGGCCAACCCAGCCAGCTTCCGCTCAATAGACGCAGGCGACAGACCCGTCTCAATATTCCGGGCCACCCAATACAATACCACCCAGCGCCGGTCGGAGCCCCGACCAGCCACGCCAACCTCCCGCAGGAACGCCCACCATTCCGCCCACACCCTAGAATAAGCGGACCATGTAACCTCACTCAATGACCTTTTTAACCAACCTGCGGCGATTCCAAGGGCAGCTCCCACATCCACCCGGGGCAGGGCGCCCCCGACTCCTCCGCTCCCGGCGCCAGCTGCCGGAACTTGTCCCACTGAAAACGAGAGAGTGAGTCAGCCAAAGAATTCTCCACCCCAGGTATATGCACTGCATAAACGTAAACATTGAGCCGCAAACAGCGAAAAACCAGCTGTCGCAGCAGCCGGATGACAGGGGGCGAGGAAGCAGTCATCCGATTGAGGACCTGAACCACCCCCATGTTGTCGCAATTGATGCGCAACTTCAAATTACGAAACTCCTCCCCCCACAGCTCCAACGCCAACACTATCGGGAATAATTCTAGCAAAACCAAATTGCCCAACAACCCCGCAACCTCCCAGGAGCGCGGCCAAGGTTCAGCACTCCACCGGCCCCGAAAAAATGCCCCATAACCCGTAGACCCAGCCGCGTCAGTAACCAACTCCACATCGAAGTTGCTCACCGGCCCCGACATCCACATGGCCCGCCCGTTATACAACCCCAAGAATTCATGCCATGCCCGCAGGTCCTCCCTGTGTTCCTTCCGCAAACGCACAAAATGATTAGGGGCGGACACCCCGGCGGTGGCCCCCGACAGCCGTCGGCAGAACACACGGCCCATAGGGATGATCCGGCAAGCAAAATTCAGCTTGCCCAACAGGGACTGCAGGGCCCGAAGCTGAACCTTCGGCCGGCCCTGCATCCCTGCCAACTCTGCCTGCAGATCCCGCAATTTATTCTCTGGCAATCGACACTCCATTGCCAGCGAATCAATCACGATCCCCAAAAAACTCAATTCCGTAACCGGGCCTTCCGTCTTATCCCCCGCCAACGGCACCCCGAACCTGCCCGCAATGTGCTGCAACGTGGACAGAAGAATCGCACACACATTGGAGGCAGGCGGGCCCACGCACAGGAAATCATCCAAATAGTGGATGACCGACTCCAGGCCCGAAACATCCCTCACCACCCATTCCAAAAATGAGCTAAAAGCTTCAAAATAGGCGCATGAAATGGAACAACCCATGGGCAGGCACAAATCTACATAAAACTTGCCCCGCCAATGGCATCCCAACAGCCGGAAGCTGTCCGGGTGGACCGGCAGAAGTCGAAACGCCGATTCCACATCCGCCTTGGCCATGAGAGCCCCACGACCATACCGCCTGACCCACCGTACCGCCGCGTCAAAAGACGTGTAGGAAACCGTACACGCCTCCGGGTCAATGAAATCATTGACCGACCCCCCTTTCGGAAAAGACAGATGATGAATCAAGCGAAACTTCCCCGGCTCCTTCTTAGGAACCACACCCAACGGGGAAACCACCAGGTCCCCCCACGGCTGCACTTCGAAAGGCCCGCCCATCCGGCCCAGCGCCACCTCCTTACCCAATTTGTCATCCACCACCCCCGGGTGATCTAAAGCCGAGCGCAAATTCCTGGCTAACGGCGGCACCCCTTCCAAAGAACAGGGAATCCTAAAACCATCCCGAAAGCCCGCAATCAACCCCCGCGCCGCCTCACCATCCGGATACCTATTTAGGAAAGGAAGCATCCTTCCCAGGTTCACCGGCGTCATCCCTTTTGTTACCGGCGTCACCGGCGCGCTTACCCTTTTTGAAACAGCGGGACAGGGGGTGGGTGCCGCCGCACCCAGAGCACTCATGCTTGAAACGGCACGCGCCCCCGAATTTACAAGCCCCTTCATTAAAGGGCCAGCACACCCCCCACTTTTTACCGGCCGGCAGTCCCGAGGACGACGCACTCCCGGCCCCCCCCTGAAGAAACGGAGTGGGTGTCCGCGGGGCAGACATAAGCCTCATCCAGAGGCTTATGTCCTTGTGATCCCAGCGCAGGTCAGCCCGCACCGCCTTCCGCTGGCGAAACTGCTCATCATAGCGCAGCCACGCCAACCCCCCATACACCCGATGAGCCTCACCAATCGCGTCCAGGTAACAAAACAACGCCGAGCAATGCTCGGGGTTCTTTTCCCCTATCACGCTAGCCAAGATAGCGAACGCCTGAAGCCAATTCGCAAATGTGCGTGGGATCAGCCGATACCTACGCTTCTCCTCGTCGTCCTTCTTGGAACTGTCCGGCTTGACCCTATCCAAGTTAAACTTCTCCAGGGGGAACAAAGAGAAAATCTCCACATACTCACCCTTGCCGATCATGTCCCTCACCTCCTGCTTCAAATGCGCCCCCAACGGGCCCTCGAAGCAAACATAAACTTCGCACCGGGCAGCATCTGCGAGCCTAACCAGATCAGACCGCGCCCCCGGATCCGCGGGCACCGGGGGGACCCCCGAGCCCCCAGCTCCCGCATCCACGCTCCCCGCTGCCACCGCAGGCGGTGCGTCCCGCGCAGGCACAGCCTCCGCCCCCCCGGCCCCCCCCCCAGTACTCAGCCAGGGGGCCACCTGAGGCGACCCCGAGCCCCCAGCAAACTTACCAACAAGGGCCTGCAGCCCCTCCAACAGCTCCTGCAGCGGACCCGAGGGCCCCCCCAGGGCTACTGGCCCCGCCCCCCCGATGAACCAGCCGAAACCCCCCCCATGTCAGCCCGGGACCCCGTGGGCCCCGCACTCCCCTGTGACACCCCCATCAGACCACGCAAAGCATCCGCCAGCAAAGTAGACTCGTGCAACTTACCCGGCCCCCCCGGGGCCCCTGCGACCTGAACCGGTCCGGGCGCAGAAAAGGCCACCTCCTCCTCCTGGGACAGCTCGCTCTCGGACCCGACCACACCAGCGCGCACCGGGGACGCCGCCATCCCCCTGTGCTCCGAGCGGTCCTTCCGGTCCATGCGATCCGGGACTGCAGGCAATGTCCTCCTCCCCCCGCCGCCCCCGGCATGCCGGCGTCTGAAACCGGCCCTGCCAGGCACCTTGGCGGCCTTCTGCGACCCGCCCTCCCCCCCCACCCGCATGTGTCCCCCCCGGAGCGCCCCCCGCCCCCCCGCCGCGCGGATCACCGCTCCTGAGCCAGCAGGCCGCAGATCCACCGCCATGTGCACCCCCCCTGGCACCCAGACCCCGAGCCACCCGCACTCCCCCCTCCCTCCTCCATTGCCATGCTGCCGCGAAGCCCCGCCCCCCTCCGGTCGGCGGCGCAACGACCGCCCGGACCGGGGAGAGCCGAGAACCGGCCGTTTCGCCGGGGGGACCGATCGGTCCTCCCCTGGGCTCCGGGAGTCACGAGGCGGCCGAGGTGTAGGCCCAGGGGAAAAACGCGCCGGAGGCCGAGACCTCCGCGCGCGCAGCTGCACCTCACCTGTCCCGCCGCCGTCCTCATCGCCGTCCGCCAGGTCACCCACGCGGTCCCGCAGCCAGTCCGCTCCGTGCACCTCCGCCGCCCGTCGCAGCCGCGCGAAGAGTCCCTCAAGGTCAGCCATAGCAGAGGAGCAGCGAAAAACTGCCTCCTCTGTGTCACACTGGGCTCCGAATGATCCCTTAAAGCCACACCCCTCCCTTTTATGTGACCCCTCCCCTACACTGAACTTGTTTCCTGCAAACCTTTTCCTCAACTCCACCCATAAAGCTTAACCCTCTGTGTCCCTCATCCACACTGTCATGTCCAGCACTCCTTATATCATTTCATTCTTAATCCGTGCTTCTCTTTTCATTCACTCAGAGACATGAAAGCAGTCCTTGAACTTGTTTTTTTATGTTTTTATAAGGGGAATTACACTTGGATAGGGATGAGGAACTTATGAGATGCCCAGGTAATTAACAGCCAAAGTTGGGACTCCTATATACATCACAGTCACATCACTCCTCTTCTCCTTCTGGACTTCCTTACTTGCAGTGTATCACTCCTCACTCCTCCAGCACATCACTTCCTTGCTTGCTCTCTCCAGACTGATATGGTAGGCCTGACACTGGTTCAGCCAGGCCTAAAGCAGATGCCCTTTACAGGTGTAGAAAAATATAGAAAGTCCCAGTGCTAATTATCCCTGTGGTTACTGCTCCCAGCACCACCTCTTTAGGCACTGCAGCCCTCCTGGCTGCAGCTCGCTCTTTCCACTGCCCGTGCCACCACCACTCTCCAGACTGGCTCTGCACTCATCTCAGACTGCTGCATCTTAGTCCTCTCAGGCATGCCTTCTGAAAGATTTAATACTGGGAAAAACTTTTGGAGAGATAAAACGTGCATTTTATATACAATTATATGGATCAGACCAAAATTAGGGACAAATGAGGGGAAAAAGAAGGATAGAAGGACATTGTTTCAAATCAGGGACAGTCCCTCAAAATCAGGGCCAGTTGGGAGCTATGCTCCAGTGTTCCGAATGGAGGTGTGGAGCCAGTGGAAGGTGTTATATTATCCTAAATACCTCTTCTTAAGGCACACTGCCCCGACTATCCAAAGTCATCCATGCAATTGGGGAATGCAGTACTGTATATTTCTGCACTGCTGTGCATATACTGAATATATCTATATAACTGTGCCAAAGGCTTTCTGCTGTATAGCACAATAACAAGGACTCATATAAAGGATACTGTGCAAATTACAAAGTGTGTGGCTGGTTAATCACAACTCAAGGTAGTTAACTTTGGCCCTGCCTACAAGTTAGGGGATTGATTTACTAAAACTGGAGAGCGCAAACACTTTGGTGCAAATTGAAACCAATCAGCTTTTTTTTTTTTTTTTTTCAAAGCTTAATTGAACAAGCTGATTGGCTACCCTGTACCATATTTTGCACTCTTCAGTTTTAGTAAATCAACCCCAGGAGTACCCCAAGACACCTAATAACTGAAGCCCACATGGCAACTATACAGCTTGCTATGGTTATGGCTACGCCCTTTGTAGCACTGAACAAGAAGTTTTAATATAATATGCTGGATGAAGTTCAAGTCTGTGCTAATGACTTACAAAATACTCTTGTATTGGTGCCATCCAATGTGAAGAGGAAGCATACATACAGCACAGTCCAACCCTCTGCTGCCTTCCCTATGGAGACAGATGACAGGTATCATCAGCATACCAGGAGGGTTAATCACAGCATCTTGTAATGTAATAAGGAGGGGAAGATGAACCCATCAGACTGGCGAATAAAGCTTAATTGAGCTGTTCTTCCAGGATCAGGGAGGATCCCGAGCATGCTGCAAGACAATGCTGCAATCTCGTTGGCATAGATTCAACACTGCAGCAAGTTTCTATAGAAAGAGAATGTAAAAGGGAGGCTATGGTTATGGAGGATTACAGAAAGAAAAGATGAGAAGATGTAAAGACAGGGAGAAAAGGAAAGGAGAACTGGGCTCTTCACTGCTAGACTGCAGAAATTCAGGCATTAATGCATGTAAGGTGCTCACCATCTGAAATCTGTTGTATTTTTCTGTTCAGAATAACTAGGCACTGACTGTCCGGGACAGAGCTCTGGACCTAAGGCGATGCTGTTGGATACAGTTTATTACAGAGGGTGCCCTGTGATTGGCTGAATGGGTCACGTGTGGGCTGCGGACACGAGGGTCTGTCATTGGCCCAGTGGACCTGGTCACATGTGGGTGATCGCAGCTGCCTGGAGTCCGGCCTCCCTGTCTGGCGTCCTCTGTTTGTCTCCTAGAGCTGCACAATTAATCGTTAAAAAATCGTGATCTCAATTCAACCCCTCTGACGATCTATAGTGCAGAGTTTGCCAATTCTTTCATATAACAAGTGGAGAGACTTCTCTGCTCACTCAGCTGTCAAAAGAAAACATCTGGGCAGTCTACCAAATTTAACACGAAGCATTGTAACTAACTCTTCTTTCTTAGATCAAAGAGAGAAACTTCTGTCGGGGGGGATCCAGGCAGTCTGTCAAGTTTTTTAAACAATGTGTAAATGCAGGAAGATTAACCACTTAAAGTTTAAATCTTTTTCCTGACACTTGTTTCTTGTTAAAATCAATATTTTTTGCTAGAAAATCACTTGGAACCCCCAAATATTATATATATTTTAGCAGAGACCCTAGGGAATAAAATTTCAATTACGGAAATATTTTATGTCACACTGTATTTGCCCAGCGGTCTTTCAAACGCAATTTTTTGGAAAAAAATAAATTTCAATGAATAATAAAAAAAAAAAACAGTAAAGTTAGCCCAATTTTTTGGTTTTAATTTGAAAGATGATGTTACGCCCCGAGAATCGTGATCTATCTTCTAAGCAAAAAAATCGTGATTCTAATTTTAGCCAGAATGGTGCAGCTCTAGTGTATCCTCACTGACACTGAGGTCTATTTCTCATCTGCTCTCTCACCCGCCTCTGTCAGGCCACCGGTCTCTGTAAGCCACCCCCGCTTTGTCAGCTACCCCCCTCTGTGAGCCACCCCCCTCTGTGAGCTACCCCCCCCCTCTATCAGCCACCCCCCCTCTGTCAGCTACCCCCCTCTGTCAGCTACCCCCCTCTGTAAGCCACCCTCCTCTGTCAGCCACCCCCCCTCTGTCAGCCACCCCCCTCTGTCAGCTACCCCCCTCTGTCAGCCACTGCCCTCTGTCAGCTACCCCCCCCCCTGTCAGCTACCCCTCTCTGTCAGCTACCCCCCCTCCCTTTCTGTCAGCTACCCTCTCTTTCTGTCAGCTAACCCCCCTCTGTCAGCTACCCCCCTCTCTGTCAGATACGCCTCTCTGTCAGCTACACTCCCTCTATGTTCAGCTACCCCTCTCTGTCAGCTACCCCCCCTTTCCGTCAGCTACCCTCCCTTTCTGTCAGCTACCCTCCCTTTCTGTCAGCTACCCCCCTCTCTGTCAGATACGCCTCTCTGTCAGATACCCCTACTCTCTGTCAGCTACATCCCCTCTATGTCAGCTACCCTCCTGTTAGCTACCCCACCTCTCTGTCAGCTACCTCCCTCTCTTTCAGCTACCCCCTCACTGCCTGCTATCCCCTCTCTGCCTGCTACCCCCTCTCTGTCTGCTATCCCCTCTGTCAGCTACCCCCCGTTAACTACCCCCTCCTCTGTCAGCCACCCCCCTCTGTCAGCTACCCCCTCTCTGTCAGCTATCCCGCTCTCTGTCAGCTACCCCCCTGTCTGCTATCCCCTTTCTGTCAGCTGCCCCCCTCTGTGTAAGCCACCCACTCTCTGTCAGTCACCCCCCCGTCAGGCCCCCCTCTCTCTGTCAGGCCACCCCCCTCTCTTGCCATCTTTGTCTCTCACCCCCCCTCCTCTCAGCCCCCTTCTCTCTCCCACCCCTCCTCTCTCCCACCCCTCCTCTCTCTCACCCTCTCTCTCTCACCCCACCCCCTCACATCCCCAGACCCCTCTCTTTCTCACCCCCTCTCTTTCTCACCTCCTTTTCTCTCTTGTCTCCCCAATTATCTCATCCCCCTTACCTCCTCCTCCTTATCTCACCTCCCTCCCCCCACCTCTTTTTTTCCCCTCAGGGGTTAGGGCCCCATGATTCCTATCAGTGGCCCTGTGAGTGAGTGCACAAGTTCGGATGTGTCTACCTACTGGGCATACTCCCCCAGGGATTGGTGAAAGGGTATTAAATATCAAAGCTGAAGATCTAAATCTTCCTGCCCCAGGCTCTAGAAGTTTCTCAACAGAATTAGGGGAAAGCAATCAACCCCACAGCCTGTGGAGCCACAACAGACCAAAACAGACAATCCTACTCCTCCAACTTCAGAGTGAGACAAAAAACAAAATTTCCCTAGCACCTAACCGGGGGGGGGGGGGGAGGGGGGTTGGGGTGCTACATCTGGTAAGGGTCTTTTGACCAGAGCCTTCCTTTCCATTCCTTTAAAAAAAAAGGCAAATTGTGGCAAAAGAATATAGAGTTGACCATAGCTGTAGTCGCCCTCTGAAATATAAGGATGCGTGACTCGGGCACTTATGTCTTCAGAAGCACAGACCTGGAAAAGGTACGCAGATTAGTTCATGCCCCACTCTAACCCCCTGACCAGGGTTTTTGTTCTGGGTCAGTGGTAAATATTGAATCAAGTAATCTTCACAGGGGACTGCGGGCTCCATATCCCCCTCTTACTCCAGCGATGAGAGCTGTTGTTAAAGCTTGGCATATCACCCTAACGAAGCCTAATATTTCTAAAGGATGTTGGTCTCCCAATACCCCATTCTGCCTCAATCCAGTCCTTCTGGAATTCCTGTCAATCGCAGACCCTTGTGTGTGGGTCATTAAGGGTGTCAAATACTTGACAGATTTATGTGAGGGAGGTGCACTGGCTATGTTTGACAGGTTGAAAAACAAGTTGATTTGGAAGCTTTACTTTGTGATGACACATTATGTAAACCATTATCCACAATTTACAAGGCTTTATTGCCTTCAAAACCTACTGGTTTAGATAAGCTGCATAACTTGTGGTGAGTGGATGAACAGGGTCTGGACTGGGAAGATATGTGGGAAATCCCCTTCCAACAGTTTATAGCAACTGTGGATAAGGTTATCCAATTTAAGATTCTACATAGAATTGACTATACACCACAAGGGCTGTACCATATTTATCCGACTGTTCCTTCCCACAGCTGGAGATGCCCATAGGATCCTACTGGATTCCACCATATCTTTTGGGATTGCCCGCAGATCCAAATTTATTGGCACAAAATGACAATGTTTATTACTACCCAAACTACCATTCCTGTTCCCTTAACAGTTGGTTTATGCTTTTTGGGGTTGGTGGACTCTCTGGCCTTTTTAAAATGTTGCCCTATTGATAATAACGGATATGGATGAGTAAGCAGATCCTGACAAGCAGCCCAGATCATCTTGATTGTTAAACACACAAATCAGACATGGTCCAGGCTCAGCCATTTGTTATAACTGTCAGTGCAGAGCAAGTCATTAGAAAGCACACACTAGGACATAAACATGCATGGAACGTGTCAAGGGAACGATAGATCTTTCCATTATTGGATTGTTTCCAATTGTTTATTATATATGAAGGTACCTATAGACATGAGATAAACAATGTGCCAAGACCTACTCACCTCCTGTCCCTTCTGTAATGAAATGTACTGTAATTGTACTGTCCCCCCCCCCCCCCCCCCACAGAAAAAAACGCTCCGCAAACTGTTGGTCCTATATGTATCCTGTATAATAATTAATAATATACAGTATAATATAGCGGTCCAAGGAATTGTGTAACTAGAATGTTCATTTGTCTAAGAAAGATTTTTCCTACAAGCGGTCTTTTGTAGATGAATGTTGCCAGAAAAATCAATGAACTGGCAGTCTTCCATCAGACAATCGATTCTTTGACATATCAATTTTGCCATCCCAACATAATCAAATGATCTTTCACAATACACAATGTGCATTTCCTGTACCTGGAAAGATTGTTTTTGCTTTTCTGGAACCGTAATATGTATATATTGTTAACACTTTGCCATTTGAACCAAACAATGTTTCTGTTCATGGAACAGTTCTTCATAAAAAGGAGGGTTCAAGGACATCTTGAGTAAGGCCAGATGATTCATGTAGCATTTACTTTCTGGAATCCATCTACCATTAGCTCAGGCTTGCAGACAGAAGGGTGTGCTTAGTTAAAAAAGCCCCTCCTCCCGAAGAAAGAAAAAAATATCCATGAAGACTCCGGGGATGTATGATATCATTCCAGCCTAGGCCAAAACCAGGAACCAACTGAAAAAAAATTAAAATATGCTTAAAACAAGTAAATATAATATATCTTCCTATCTATTTACTAATACTAGCAGCATACGGATTAAAAATAGTTAATGTTGATTGAGAGAGTTTAGTTCTGCTTTATTAAAGCGGTTCTTCACCCTAAAGGGGAAGTTCCGCTAATCTCATCCCTCCCCCCCTCCGGTGCCACAATCAGCACCTTTCAGGGGGGAGGGGGGAGGGGGGTGCAGTTACCTGGATAATCCAGGTATCTGCACCCACTTCCGGGCAGACCGCCGCAGACCGCCGCAGACGCAACCCCCCGCCCCCCCGTTGTGTTCTGGGAAACACACAGTTCCCAGGACACAGCGGGGGATCTGAAGAGATGCGCAGCGCGACTCGCGCATGCGCAGTAGGGAACCGGGCAGTGAAGCCGCCATGCTTCACTTCCCGATTCCCTGACAGAGAATGGCGGCGGTGGCAGCAGCGAGACGAGCGATCGCTCGTCATCTGCCGCCGACATCGCTGGACCCTGGGACAGGTAAGTGTGATTTTATTAAAAGTCAGCAGCTGCAATATTAGTAGCTGCTGGCTTTTAATATTTTTTTTTAGGTGCAGAACCACTTTAAGGTTAGCTAGAGTCAGCATGGCCCTGGGCAGGGGCGTTGCTAGGGGGTGGCTATTGGGGCTATAGCCCCAAATATGGGGCCTATAGCCCCCTCTCCTCCGACATCTCTCTCCGCCCGCTCCACATCAGCGCTCTTCACAGTCTGACCTCTTCAATCTGTGAGCGAGGTGCGGCGGGCAGCAGAGAGATGACATCATCTCTCACTGCCCGCCACTCATCAGCGCTCTTCTGCCCTCACAGCATTGTGGAGTGGAGGTCACATGCTTTCTGTCATTGTGGAGCTCCACTTTGCAGCCAGACCCCCTTGCTTCAATGTCAGAGGTGCAGCGGGGAGCAGCAAGATGACATCATCTCTCACTGCCTGCTCCGCATCACTGATCTCCTGCTATCACTAAATGGACCAGTCCTTTCAGCCTGCCACCAATGTACCATCAATGCACATTTGGTGGCACTGGCTGGCATGGCAAGTGACAATCCACATCAGTTGGCAAATGACAACCCACATATGGTGGCCAGTGACGTGGCAAGTGACAATCTGAAAATGGTGGACAGAGATGTGGCAATCAAAAAAAAAAGGCTTCCCCCTGAATGGGTGGGATTTTAAATGACCATCAACTCCGGACACAAATGGACACAATAATATACAATTTTTATTCATAAATTACACAATGTACATAATATTACCAGGAAGTACAAATGGGCTAAACAATGTCCTCCTGGTGTATTAATAAACAAACATATATACAGAACAAAATATGATTAAAACAATGCTTGTCCTATATCACCCACACCTTTCCTTTTTTTTTTTGATAAGTATATAGGGATTGGACCACTTCACCGTTATTTGACCCATTTTCAGTTCTTTTCTCGTTTGAGATGTGGCAATCTGAAAATGGTGCCAGGAGATGTGGAAAGTGACAATCTGCAAATGGTGGCAGGTGACGTGGCAAGTGTCAATCTGCAAATGGTGGAAGGAGACGTGGCAAGTAACAATCTGAAAATGGTGGCAGGTGATGTGGCAAGTGACAATCCTCATCTGCTGCCAGGTGAAAGTGGCAAGTGACAATCCACATCTAGTGGTGGCAAGTAACACGCTGCATCTGGGTGCAGGAGATGTGGCAAGTGACACGCCCAGGGCTCCCACTGATTCTGCAGTATGGTGAGTTGAACCACTTCATTGTACATTAGAATGTAACAATAGAAATAATGCACTTCAATCACTCTGATACCATATCAACCATTGTGCCATGGTGATTGAAGCGCTAACACCAGCCATCGTCTATGAAAAATTGCTTACCCCCCCCAGCCCCCCCCCCCCCCCCCCCGCGCAGGCATGCAAAAAGGTTGGTGACCGATGCTGTGGGCTCTAGAGCCAGATCTTTTGCAGACCTAACAACACCCCTGGCCCTGGAAAGGGCAAAGCAACAGGTTTACTTTTAGGGCATGTTTACACCTGCAGCTGCAGTGTTAGAGCAGTGAGAAGGCTGCAGTGCTGCAAAAAAAAACACATCACTTGGAAGCGGTAATAAATTTGAAGACTTGAAGAATTGAGCGAGGAAATTAATTTTATCGCTCTCATAAAATCTCAGGTAAGCATTTGGGGGGATTGGGGGGAGGGATGCTACATACAGAAGTTTTTTTTACCTTCATGCATAGAATGCTTTTACAACCACGTTAATGATGCCTTCTTAGAAAAAAAGCCCTAATATAGGATCGCCCCTTGTGGCTTGAAATGTTTGGCATGAACCCCCTAGTGTCATGTCTATTAATGTTAAATTATTCCCCCTAAAGCTCTATTAATATTTAATAAGTGTTTGGATTAGCCTGGCTCCCCCCATGCATCTATAATTTGTGCAGTAAAACACATATAATATGTTGTTTTTTTTGTCTTTTTTTTATTAAGATGGAAATATATTTAATATTGCTATATATTCATGGAATGTGATATTAAATAAATTGAAATTAAAACTTAAATTTTTATGACAGTCCCTGCTTACTTGTTAATATTTCTGTACAGCCAATCTTTGGTAATGTTAATTCACTCTAATGCCACGTACACATGACCGGACTTTCCGGTAGAAAAGGTCAGATGGAATAATTTCATTGGATATTCCGATCGTGTGTGGGCTTCATCTGACTTTTTTTTTTTCAAAAATTCTGATAAACCAAGAAATAGAACATGTTTTAAATCTTTAACATGGAATCAATTCCTATCGGGAAAACTGTTTGTCTGTATGCTATTCCCGAAGGACCAAAAACGAAGCAATGGCAGCTATTGGCTACTGGCTATTGAACTTCCTTTTTCTAGTCCGTCATTGCGTTCTAAAAGAATGGACTTTGGTGTGATCGTGTGTAGGCAATTCCGTTTCAGCGCAACTCCGTCGGAAAGACCGTGAGAGTTTATCCTGATGGAAAAACCGGTCGTGTGTACACGGCATTATAGAATGAAGCTGTTTTGCACTAATGTGGGGGTTCTGCTTGCTGTAAGTGGCAATTTAAAAAGATGTGGTACATCAAAATGTGTATGTCAGTTCTTTGTACACCACTTTTGGAAGTCAGCGGTCATTCTTTTTGCCATATGGGAGAAGGAACCAGGGTCGGGACAAGGTAAAGGCAGGAGGGGCATCTGGGCTGGGCACTGTAATGTCATGTGAGGAGGGGGGAGCCAAGAAGAGATTGGGGATGAGGGAATTTGTGTTTGGAGGGGGATTTGGGGCAGCAGGGCTTAATAATTGTTCTAGGATGTAACATTTGGGGGGGGGGGTGCCAGGAGTGGTGTTTTTGGGTGGATTTGGGTTGGGAGGAGGGATGGGGGTGAGGATTTGTGCTAAGAAGGGAGATTTGATGGGTTTGTGCTTTAAAAAGTGAAATGGTAGCAGGGGGAGGAGAATTGTGCTAGGAGGGATTTTTTTTTGGGGGGGGGATTTGTGCTAGTAGGGATGAATGGGGAATGGGGGTATTTGTGCTAGGATGGGAAATTTGGAAATTTGTGGGGAGAGGTGAGGATTTGTGCTGGGGGGGTATTTGGAGAGGAGGGAGAGTACTCAGAGAGGAAATTTGATGGGTTTCGAAGGGTACAGGATGTGTGCTAGGAGGGGAGATTTATTTGGGGGGGGGGCATTTGTGCTGGGGGTATTTCTGCACGGGAAGCAAAATTGGACTGAAAGGAGGGGGAATTTATGCTTAGAGGGAAAGCTTGCAGATTTTTTTTGGGGGGGGGGGAGGGTACTGACACATAATGCTCATACATCTTGGGGGGCACAGTTAGGAATGTTTATGGGAGAATCAAACACCTAACCATTAAACACAATGACCTGGTCTTTGAAATGTTCAACTAAAAGTGCCATAGACGCAAAAGAAAAACTGTTGTGTTTATTGGGAAAAAAAAGTTCAACTGAACTGCGATAAATAAGCCAAGCACAGAGAAAGATAGAGATTTTCTATAAAGTGAAGCCAATGTACAGTGCTATATAAATGTGCTATATTTCCTTAGAATAAGGCTAAAATAGCATAAAAGCATGAAATATGCTTTTCAAAAAGGAGAAATTATAAATACGCTGTAAAAAAGCAATAGTTTGGCAGAAGGGTGCCTTATAGTTAAAGTGGTTGTAAACCCTTACAACACACTTTGACCTACAGGTAAGCCTAGATTAAGGCTTACCAGTAGGTCCAAGAAATATCTCCTAAACCTACACGGTTTAGGAGATATTTACCAAAAGACAGGCACCGCTGTCTATGGCGCATGCGCCGTAGACAGCGGCGCGCAGGCGCACTGAGCGCGCCACTGTCAACGGCGATATGCCATGCGTGGCGGCTCCCGTGCGCATGCGCAGGAATGACGTCATCGCGGCTTCGCCGAATGACAGCGGTGGAGCGGCGAGACCCACCGAGAAGATGGATGCACCGGACTACAGGGGACAGTGGTGACATCGCTGGCTCCTATGTCAGGTAAGTGACACATAATGGACTACTATGCGATGCATAGTAGTCCATTATGCTTTACCTATGCAGGGAATGAAAGAGGAAGTAAACTCATCAGGGTTTACTTCCTCTTTAAACCCCCACGTATGTCTTTTATTTTCTAAGAATTATCTGACCTCTATGTACTGAATACACTGAGGAAAAAAATTATTTGATCCCCTGCAGTTTTTTTAAGTTTGCCCACTTACAAAGAATTGAAGGGTTTTTCATTTCTATCATAGTATATCATAGAGTATTTGAAATGCTAGAAACAGAATATCAATAAAAAAATCCAGAAAAAACACATGATACAAATGTTATAAATTGGCAAGCACAAAGGTAAGATGTTTCTTATAGTCAGTGACCAGGTTTGCACACATCTCAGGAGGGATTTTGGTCCACTCTTCTTTATAGATCTTCTCTAACCCTTAAGGTTTTTTGACTGTCTCTTGGCAACTCGAAGTTTGAGCTCCCTCTATAAATTTTCTATAGGATTAAGGTCTGGAGACTGGCTAGGCCACTCCATTACCTTAATGTGCTTCTTCTTGAGCCACTCCTTTGTTGCCTTGACAATATGTTTTGGGTCATGCTGGAAGATCCCTCCATGACCCATCTTCAGTGTTCTGGATGAGGGAAGAAGATTCTCATCCAAGATTTTACAATACATGGCCCCATCTATTGGCCCCTCAATCTGGCAAAGTTGGTCTGTACCTTTAGCAGAGAAACATCCCCAAAGGATAATGTTTTCACCTCCATGCTTGACTATAGGGATAGTGTTCTTAGGGGCATAGTCAGCATTTTTCTTCCTCCAAACATCGCGAGTCCCCCTCCTCAAGAAGGCACATGTAAAGTCATGCTAATGAACATTTAAATGATTCAGAGAAGACTTTGGAGAAAGTGCTGTGGTCAGATGAGACCAAAATTGAGCTCTTTGGCATTAACTCGACTCGCTGTATTTGGAGGAAGAAAAATGCTTACTTTGACCATAAGAACCACCATCCATACAGTCAAGCATGGAGGTGGAAACATGATGTTTTGGGACTGTTTCTCTGCTAATGGTACAGGCCGACTTTGTTATATTGAGTGGCTAATGGACGGGGCCATGTATTGTAAAATCTTAGATGAAAACCTTCTTCTCTTAGCCAGAACACTGAAGATGGGTCATGGATGGGTCCTCCAGCATGACAGTGACTCAATGGCTGATCAGAAGATCATGGAGTGGCCTAACCAGTCTCCAGACTTTAATCCTATAGAAAATGTATGGAGCTGAAACTTCGAGTTGCCAAGAGACAGACAAAAAAACCTTAAAATACCATTATCGTATTTTCGGAAATAATTCCGCACCTTTCTTGGCTGTCTCAGAGGAAAGTGATAGAAAGGATCAAGAAAAGGGTGAACAGGGCCATGGAGAAATAAATATATGCCCAGCATTGGTGGTTTGTAATATCGGCATGTGGATTTGGAAGTTGGGATCCCCGAGTTTTACAGGGCCGATGGGGTTCACCTCTCGGATGTAGGTGTGGATTTATTTAATTTGGGATTACAGTCGGGGATAGAAATGGCTGCGTTGGTGGAGATGGGCTGTTCTTGATGTCAAGTGCGGCTGGTGGGGACTGTTTGTTATATGAAGAAAGTTGACTGGCTGCCTGAGTTCTGAAAACTAGGCAGTTTAATAATTTGTTAATAATATTATGAGAATAGAGTAAGTGCAATTGGATGTTTAGATGTTAAACCAATAAAAGGTGCAGTAGTAACATGCAATCATAAACAAGACTACATAGTGCTCTCTGTATGTATATTTAATAAAATAGCCTCAATATGGGAAAACTTACAGCACCCTTCTCATTCACTTTTAACCACTTCAATACAGGGTACTTTCGCACCCTCCTGCCCAGGCCAGTTTTCAGCTTTCAGCACTGTCACTTTTCAAATGGCAATTGCGTGGTCATGCTACACTGTGCCTAAACAAATTTTTTATCATTTTGTTCCCACAAATAGAGCTTTCTTTTGGTGGTATTTGATCACCACTGCGGTTAAAATTTTTTGCTAAACGAATAAAAAAAGACCGAAAATTTTGAAAAAAAATGTTTTGTTTTTGTTATAAAATTTTTTAAATAAGTAAGTTTTCTCCTTCACTGATGGGCACTGATAAGCTGCAGTGATAAGGTGCCACTGACGATGGGCACTGATAGGCAGCATTGATAGGTGGCACTGATATGCGGTACTGATGGGCAATGATAGGCGGCACTGATGGGCACTCATAGCTGGCACTGATGGGCACTGATAGGCGACACTGATGGGCACTGAAAGGCTGCACTGATGGCTACTTATGGGTGGCACTGATTGACAGCACTGCTGGGCACTGATGAGCACTGATAGGCGGCACTGATTGGCACTGAAAGGCAGCACTGATGGCTGGCACTGATGGATTTAACTGATAGGCATCACGGGTGGCACTGGCAGCCATTTTTCTTTGCCACTGATTGGCAGGTGCCTGGGGACTGATTGGCATTTTGCTGGTGGTCTAGGGTGGCATACCTGGTGGTCCAGTGTGGTGGCCATCCCTGTTGGTCCTGGACGGGCATCCGAGGGGGGTTTGCGCTAATAAACAATCAGCACAGACCCCCCCCCCCCTGTCAGAAGAGCAGCCGACCGGCTCTCGTCTACTCACGTCTGTCAGATGCGAGTCAGGAAAAGCAGATCAACAGCCCTTCCTGTTTACATCGTGATCAACCTTGATTGGACAAGGCTGATCATGTGATAAAAAGAGTCTTTATCAGAGACTCTTTACCTAGATTGGAGTTGCTGTGTGTCAGACTGACACACCGCATCAAAGATCACCACAATGCGCACCCCAAGGGGCACACAGCGCCTTGATATCCTGAAAGTTGTCATATGACGTCCAGTCAGGATATCGCAACCACTTTTCTGATGTCATTTTGTTATATGGCAGGTGGCAAGTGGTTAATAAATATGCATACAGAGAGCACTATGTAGTATTGTTTATGATTGCATAAAGGAAAGGAAGGAGAGTATAGAAGGAATCTTTACATGAGAAATCATTATCTGTATCCATCTGAAATCACCTGTGAGGTTGTTGAATCGAGAGCTGTGGTTCTGGTGTGGAGGAGAGAAACAACAGCGGAGTCAAAGAAAGACCATTTCCGAGTTCATTTAACTCAATTTTGAGGTGAGCAGGCAATGCAGCTGGTGACGGTGTGCACGATTGTGTTCTGTTGGAGAGCAGAGGAGCACAGTGGTGTATTTGTATATAAGTTCACAACAATCAATATTTAAATACACATATATATGAACTATATACATTGGAAATTTGTTAGAGCACATATTTATTAGTTCACATAAAGCCGCGTACACACGGGCGGATTGTATGGCCTACTTAGTCCGCCGAAACACATTTCAGCGGACAGTCCGCTCGTGTGTGGGCTTCAGCGGACTTTTTCAGCGTGCAGTCTGGCGTACTAAGTATTTCGGAATTTCCATAATACTGTCCGTCATACTTTGGTTTCAGCGGACAATCCGCTCGTGAGTAGGCTAGTTCGACGGACTAAGAATGGCGCATGCTCAGAAAGGATTTACACGGCAGAAGGTTGCATTGCTGTGTATTGGACTTCCTATTTCTAGTCCCGTCGTACGTGCTGTACACGTCATCGCGCAAGCTTTCGACGGACTGTTTGTGCATCCGTGTGTGGTCAAGTTCGTTCATTCGAAAGTATGACGGACTGTCCGTCGGATTGTATGACGGACTAAGTAGGCCATACAATCCGCCCGTGTGTACGCGGCTTAAGATTGGTTAATAATACAGGCAATTGCACAAGTCATATATGTTTTTTTGAGGCAGAAACATTGTTTACTGTTTAGTATTGTGATTCAATGAGAGTGTTATAGCAGCTGTGGATAATTAGGTAATCATATATTTTTGCACTAGAATAATTTATTTATTAGCACTTAGCATTTTATTTATAGGAATCGGGGACACTGATTGTTACACATATCTATTATCTGAATGTTGCCCATGATGAAAGGCTGGCCTCCTGTGTTCAGAATGCATCAGGCCAGCTGGACCCAAGAGCAAGTGGAGATCCCTGAAGTAGAGGTGTCTACTATAGTGATTACCAGCTTCCAGAGGCATTGGCCAGGTATGGTATATGCCAGGGGTGACCAACCTTTTGAAGAGCGAGGGCCACTTCAGAGACTTGGTAACTGGTCATGGTCCACAACGAGCAGAGCGGGTGCATAACAGGTCTGTGTCCACTCTGCATATGCATAGCAGACGCGGACACAGCCCACTCTACTCTATGGGCCCTCCAATCTGCCCAGATGGAAGGGGACAAATCCCTTCTGTTTTTTTAGCAGATTGGATTGGAGGTAGGCAGGTGTCAACGGACACAAGTTTGTTTACATCTGCCACTTCATAGAGGTGAATGGAGGGCCTGATTGGACCGATTGTGGGAAAGGGGACTAAGGCTGCTTTGACACTGATGTGCTGCGGTTTACCCGCACTGTGGGTGCAGTGCAGTGCATGAGTGGCTTTCCTGCAGGTTAGCTGCACTTTACTATAGATTTCTATTATATCTTGCAGGTGTGGTGCACTTTCTGAAAGCTCACCAAACCCCCAGGTAATAACAGAGGTCTATGGCTTAGTGCAGGTAACCCTCAGGTCTGCCCATATACACTGTGATTTTAGTAATAAACTTACCTTTAATAACAGTCTTCCATTGCATTTGGTATCACTCCGCCTATGACAGGAGCCGGTGCTATAAAGGAAGCATCAGCTTATGCGGCTGCACTCCGCAGTTGCTTGCTTCCTCTACTGCCAGCTTCATTCACAACACTGAAGCTCTGAAATGGCGAGTTGGAAACCCCCCGATCTGGGCTTGCAACCCGCCATCCCAGATCAGGAAGTCGCAGGCCACATCAGAGGGCTCTGCAGGCCATATGTGCCCACCCAGCTACTGGTTCAGCAACCCTGGTACATACAGTACATAGATAAACTAGTCCAAGCTTTAACTATTTAACTATGTAACAATATAACATGGTTAAAAGTCCTCTTTAATATTTAGGTCTCGTTCACACTAACGGTTGAGGAGCCGTAAAACTCCTCAACTGCTCCCCCTTTAGCTCTAGAGGCAGCACTTGGGGTGTACACATTCTTTGCTTCTCAGGAAATATATGACGCTTTACTTTTTAATTGAATGGGGTTGCTCTACAAGCCCCCTAACGGCATGCAATGCACATGGTTGCAGCACTAGTGCAGGGTTCAAGGGATTAGAGCAGGTGGTGAGAAGGTGATACAATGCTTGCTTTCTGTCTGTCAAATGTTTTCTGAAGAATGATCTGAACGTGGATCGCTCTTCAGAGATCAAAGCTCGTATGAACAAGCCCTTAGGCCGCGTACACACGGGCGGACTGTTCGCCCAACCTTGTCCGCTGAACAGTGTTTGGGCGGACAGTCCGCTCGTGTGTGGGCTTTCAGCGGACAGTTTCAGCGGACAGTTGGACGGACAAAGTCTTTCGGAAATTCCGAAAAACTGTCCGCTGAAACTGTGTTTGAGCGAACAGTCCGCCCGTGTGTGGGCCTGTCCGCTGTACTTTCGAAATGAGCGGACTGTTCCCGCTCGGAAAGTCCGCCCATTTCGAGCGCGTGTACAGGTAGGCGGGGCCCGCGAAGGAGACGTCGCGGGCTCCGCCGCCTGGAATGGGCTTAAAGGGGAACCCCAACGCCGAAAAAAATCGGCGTGGGGGTTCCCCCCAAGTCCACACCAGACCCTTGTCCGAGCACGCTACCCGGCCGGCCAGGAAAGGGGGGCGAGCGAGCGCGCCCCCCCTCCTGAGCCGTACCAGGCCGCGTGCCCTCAACATGGGGGGTGCCTTGGGGAAGGGGGGGCCGCGCGGCCCCCCCACCCCAAAGCACCTTGTCCCCATGTTGATGAGGACAAGGGCCTCTTCCCGACAACCCTGGCCGTTGGTTGTCGGGGTCTGCGGGCGGGGGGCTTATCGGAATCCGGGAGCCCCCTTTAAGAAGGGGGCCCCCGGATACCGGCCCCCCACCCTATGTGAATGAGTATGGGGTACAATGTACCCCTACCCATTCACCTGTGAAATAAAGTACAAATAAAAACACAACACAGGGGGAAAAAATATTTTATTGCACAGCCGGGGGTCTTCCGTCTTCGGGGGTCTTCTCGCCGGACTCCTCCGCTATGTGTGTGTAGCTCTTTTGCCAGCGGAGGAGTCCGGCTTTCTTCCTCCCCGCCGCCGGCCTCTTCTCCCGACTTCGGGGGTCTTGTCCCCCTCTTCGGTTCTTCTGCCGGGCCACCGCGCCTGGTCCGGTGGCCCGGTCTTCTGTCGCCGTCTTCCGTTCTTCTGTCGCCGCCTTCGGTTCTTCTGCCGGGCCACCGCGCCTTCTTGTAGCTCTTTTACAGGCGGTGGCCCGGTCTTCTGTCGCCGTCGCCGCCTTCCGTTCTTGTTCTTCTTGTTCTTCTTGTTCTTCTCCAGGCGATGTTGACTCGACGAGCTCTCCGGCCGGAATGCCGGGGACGCGCTGTGCGGTCACTTATATAGTGACAATGGGGCGGGGTCACATGGTATATGTCACATGGGTTGGTCACATGGGTTGATGTCACATGGGGACTATGACATCGTAAGGGGGCGGGGTCACCATGTGACATCAACCCATGTGACATATACCATGTGACCCCACCCCATTGTCACTATATAAGTCACAGCGCAGGGCGGCTCTGGCATTCCGGCCGGAGGGAGCGACGTGTCAACATCGCCTGGAGAAGAACAAGAAGAACAAGAAGAAGAACACGAACGGAAGGCGGCGACGGCGACAGAAGACCGGGCCACCGCCTGTAAAAGAGCTACAAGAAGGCGCGGTGGCCCGGCAGAAGAACCGAAGGCGGCGACAGAAGAACGGAAGACGGCGACAGAAGACCGGGCCACCGGACCAGGCGCGGTGGCCCGGCAGAAGAACCGAAGAGGGGGACAAGACCCCCGAAGTCGGGAGAAGAGGCCGGCGGCGGGGAGGAAGAAAGCCGGACTCCTCCGCTGGCAAAAGAGCTACACACACATAGCGGAGGAGTCCGGCGAGAAGACCCCCGAAGACGGAAGACCCCCGGCTGTGCAATAAAATATTTTTTTCCCCCTGTGTTGTGTTTTTATTTGTACTTTATTTCACAGGTGAATGGGTAGGGGTACATTGTACCCCATACTCATTCACATAGGGTGGGGGGCCGGTATCCGGGGGCCCCCTTCTTAAAGGGGGCTCCCGGATTCCGATAAGCCCCCCGCCCGCAGACCCCGACAACCAACGGCCAGGGTTGTCGGGAAGAGGCCCTTGTCCTCATCAACATGGGAACAAGGTGCTTTGGGGTGGGGGGGCCGCGCGGCCCCCCCCTTCCCCAAGGCACCCCCCCATGTTGAGGGCACGCGGCCTGGTACGGCTCAGGAGGGGGGGCGCGCTTGCTCGCCCCCCTTTCCTGGCCGGCCGGGTAGCGTGCTCGGACAAGGGTCTGGTGTGGACTTGGGGGGAACCCCCACGCCGATTTTTTTTCGGCGTTGGGGTTCCCCTTTAAGCCCATTCCAGGCGGCGGAGCCCGCGACGTCTCCTTCGCGGGCCCCGCCTACCTGTACACGCGCTCGAAATGGGCGGACTTGCCTCCGCCTTACGTGGGCGAGTCCGTTCATTTCAAAAGTTGAGCGAACTGTTTGCCCAACCTTGTTCGTCAAACAGTCCGCTCGTGTGTGGGCAAGTCCGCTCATGCAAATTTTGAGCGGACTGTTTGATGAAACTGTTTGCCGAACAAGGTTGGGCGAACAGTCCGCCCGTGTGTACGCGGCCTTAGTGTTTTATTTAGCATCAGTAGTAAATGAAATAACAGGACAAGGATCTCTATCTGTCTCCCAAACTGGCTGTTGGACTGAGGATCCTCTTCACTGTTCTACACTCCAGAAATAGAGATTGATGTAAATGGAAACCCCCCTCAATCAGCTCAGATACAGACCCACATAATAGTGGGATACACTGTACATGTAGAGTGCCAGCTCTTCAGGCGGTACGTCCTGTAGTGATGAACCAGCAGTCCTGCCCTTATACAATATTAATCTACAAAAGCTGCTGAAAGGACAGAATGTACAAGCCAAGGACTTGTTCCTGGAAAGAGGCATTACACAGAACTTAACCATGGACTGCCTGACACAGAGAGGGACTGAGCTATGTCTGCGCAGAATCTGTGGTCGCCGACTAACGATCGCCATACCAGGCTTTGCTTAATGTCCTCATCTCTTTGATTTTGTTGTTTTGTATAATAAGGAAATCTCATGAGTTTGATGGATTATTTTTTTCTGTGATTATGGCTGTTTTATTTGCAAGTGACCTTGTAATGAAGGGGTTAATTGGACCTCAGCAGAAAAGCATTGATCTCTGATGCTGAGGCCGCAGAAGATGATCGGTTGCTGTGCTCCATCAGCCAGATTCGTCGCGCTGTAAGAGGAAGCAATCAATGGCAATTGAAGGAACGTCATTCTCTACGTGCGCTTCGCAAAGGTGGATATTGCCTTTCTCTGCTTCGTTAACCCTCTTAACCGCCTTCGGGGCCCTGTCTAAATGAGCAGGCTCTAACGCAGCCCATTACTGGGCTTCTGATCTTCCAATGTGTGCTTAATAATTTAGTAGTAATTAAAGGGACTCTGTTGCTAAAATAAATAAATAAATAAAGCAGCCAGTAAAGTACATTAAAGCCCAATCAAATTATCAGTTGAAATCATCAAAATATATTCTAGATGCTTTATAACAAATGGTGTCCAAACTCTTAAGCCGCGTACACACGGGCGGACTGTCTGTCCAACTTAGTCCGCCGAAACACATTTCAGCGGACAGTCCGCTCATGTGTGGGCTTCAGCGGACTTTTTCAGCGTGCAGTCTGGCGGACTAAGTATTTCGGAATTTCCGTAATATTGTCCGTCCAACTTTGGTTTCAGCGGACAGTCCGCTCGTGAGTAGGCTAGTTGGACGGACTAAGTATGGTGCATGCTCAGAAAGGATTTACACGGCGGAAGGTTGCATTGCTGTGTATTGGACTTCCTATTTCTAGTCCCGTCGTACGTGCTGTACACGTCATCGCGCAAGCTTTCGACGGACTGTTTGTTCATCGTGTGTGGTCAAGTCTGTTCATTCGAAAGTAGGACGGACTGTCCGTCGGATTGTCTGACGGACTTAGTTGGCCAGACAGTCCGCCCGTGTGTACGCGGCTTTACAGTTCATTTTCTTTAGAAAGCAGCCACAGCCTAGTAAAAAAAAGCCTATATCCTTCCAGCATTTTGTTTGGTAGGACCTATGCTTCCTGTGTAGAAGCAGTGGTCTCTCTACAGAGGTATGACACACCCCGTGCTAAGTTGGAAGTATATCTCTGCAAACAAGGAAAGCTTGTGAGCAGTGGCTGCAGGTGCTCAAAAATCAAACGCCAACCCCCCACCACCCACCACCGTGGGAGACGGACAGGAAGGCGGCGATCACACCCCTCCACCCCCCTCGTGGGAGATGAATGGGAAGGCGGCGATCGGAGGCCTCCTTACCTTAGGAGGCAGTTGAGGAGCATCTTGGGTAGGTCTGCTGCTCCTCACTTTGGGGCTGTTGCTTCTCCCAGCCAAACAGGAAGTGGGCCCTGAGAGACCCGATTGGCCAGGATTCCTAGAGTCCTTGGCCAAGAAAAGAATCAGGAAGACAATAGCGAATATTGTGTTCTGTGTCCCCCGAGTCCACCCATTTATGAAGCCAATTAGAGTATCGGGTTCTAATCATGTGCTTGAAAAAAAATGGAATCCATGGGCTTTTCTGGGCCCTGCATGTAGATTAAGGGCCAGGCACATGGATTAGGGAGGCGGTGCCCCATATGGACAGCCGTCACTGCTCGTGAGCTTTGCTGATAGGGAGAGCTGTAGGTCTGACTAAGCAAGGGGCATGTTGGACCTCTGCAGGGGACAGGCTTTACTACTTAGCCTGTGGTTGCTTTCTAAGGAAAGTGAACTGTAAGATTTTGCATGCTTTTGTTTTTAATGCACTTTAAATGTATTTTACTGATTTAAACTGAAAGTTTGGTTGGCTTTGAAAATATTACCCGTACTGCCACTGTTAAATCCAATCTTTGCTCTTTTGCTGGAATCGTCAGCATCTGACACTTCTGGATGATTAGATGCCTGTGTCACCCCACTGTGTGACGTGTATATAAAGTTCAGGAACACAATATACTGTCATTTGAACACAATATGCTGCAGTGTTATTTATAGCCAAAAATAGTAAAGGGTCTCATTATTAGTGGGGTCAATTTTAAAATGGAGGTTTGAAAATCAGGGAGCCCTGGTTTTATATTGGGGATCCATCACTTAAGCTATACTTACACCCATAACTGAATCCTTTACACTGCACATACTGCATATGGGAAAATCAACTCTAAGGTGTATTTCATTAAATAATGACATTTGCATTCATCATAGAGAACTTTTGTTCTTTTCTGCTCTAAGTGCTAAATACAGAAGTGGTTTGGCCATATGCATAAGACAGAAGACTATAGAAAAGGAGATGTTTGCTCGTTGACCCTGATTTTTTTTTTTAAAGAAAAGGTAATAATATTGTCATAATCTGCAAATTCCATCATTATATGCAGAATGCAGCCACATGTCCACTGCATAATGGAAGACTTATGCCTTACTGTACCAACAGAGTAATTGTAGAAGAAGCAGAGCGACATCTAGTGGGAGAAAAGAGAATTTCTGGCGGGCACCTCCCTTGTGTAGTGGGATCTGTTAATACAGAAATTGGATATTGTAACTTCTCAAAAAAATGTTTTAATATAGATTGATAGCTATTCAAGCAGATAATATTATATAATAATAAATAAATATATATATATATATATATATATATATATATATATATATATATATATATATATATATATATATATAATATATATATATTATAAAGTTGAGTAATACAAGGTGATCAACTAAAAATTCTAGAATTGTTTCTTAAACAAATGGAATTTACAAATTCTGGAGGAATATATTATACTTGGAGAGAAAGGAAGATGTAGGCATTTGTTAGGGAGAGTCCTGGGATCTCTGTGAGATGTAATAAATAACTGGAAGAAATACAATCACATTACTTAAAGTGATTGTAAACGATCACCTTGTAAAACAACCCATTCCATTTAAAATGGAAATGAAACGCAAAACATTTTTGTATAGATATAAAAAAAAAATTATAAATACAATTTTTTCCTCTTTTCTAACAAATCGCCTTTTCTCAGCTGCATAAGAGCTTGGGGAGGAGAAGCAGTAGCACACGGAGCTTCCCAGTGAATGGAGGGTGCACTGTGTTAGTTCACCTTTACAAATGTTATGAAATGGTGAGCTTACACTTACATGCCTAGTAAAAATACACATACAAAACAAAAATGGTTGCACTCTATACCCTTAACCTCATAAACATGATGATAAGTGATCAGTTAATGACAACTTAAAAATAGTCCCACTGATGAAAATAAGTGTTCAGTGATGATAAATCAAAATCCCAATGACAGTCAATCGAACTTAAAATCGACCGATCTCAGCTACACAGATAAATAATGCCTGTGGCTAACACCCAGCCAGGGCCTTTTTCGCAATGGTGTTCCGGTATCAGTCCAATCACAATATCTATGGGGGGGGGGGGGGGTCTTCTGCTCCAGACTTTAATAGAACAAATCCTCCGCTGGAAGCTTTTATACAGCTCAATGCATGATGATACAAACGTAGCTCAGAAAGAAAATTATAAAAATCGCCATAGGTAAAACCCGCTTTGGTTTTTTATTTAAAAGTACAAATGACAAATAGATGTAAAACCAGCAAAATAAATAAATATATATGCGGCCGGCCGTCTACAATACACACGCCCGTGCTAACAAACAACAGGATGCAGCGTGTGGTGACGTCAGTACATCGCTCCTCCCAAATACACATACATCACTAGAAAAATATGATTAACACTGAGTAAATGAGGTTGGTGCAATATAGGATATGTCAGCACTAAAAGAGTCTGTCTTGTCCTTGACCACAAACATGTGTCAGGAAATAGGAGCAGACACCTTTCCCTATAAGGAGTTCCACTTTTGGCTGGTTGATTAATCCAAATGACTCTTTAATTAACCAATTGAGTCCCCAGAACTTTTTTCCTCTAAATCCCTTGGAATCCCTTGGAGTTTGAATAATTTCTGTGATGTTTCGGTCCGGCACATTATGGGGTTAATTTACTAAAGGCAAATAGACTGTGCACTTTCCAAAGCGCAGTTGCACTCTGCAAGAGTAGTTGCTCCTGAACTTAGTAAATGAGCAGAAGCTCTACTGACTTTCATCATCCAATCGTGTACAAGCAAAAATGCTGTTTTTTTTTATTTTCCTTGCGTATGATTGGGTATTTTTTGCAAAGTAAAACTTTACCTCATTTACTAAGCTCTGGAGCAACTGCACTTGCAGAGTGCACAGTATCTGTGATAGAGGTGCCAGGAGGAGGATGATGTGGTGGTGCACTACAGAATCCAGGCTCCTGGAAGAGGCTGTTGCTGCCGGGGCCATTGCTTCTCCTCCCAGGCAAACAGGAGGTGGGTCCTGAGACCCAACTGGCCGCATCAAATTGGGTCTCAGGACCCGCTACCTCATTGACTGGGAGGAGAAGCAGGAAGACATTAGCAAATATTATTTTGCTAATGTCACACAAGTGGGTGGGCTCAGGGCGCAGTGCTCTGCGCCTCGAGCCAACCCTTTCTGAAGCCAATTAAAGCCTCAGGCTCTAATCATGTGCTTCAAAAAATAATTGAAATCCATGTGTCTGGCACCCTGCATGGAAATTAGGGGCCAGGGGCATGGATTGGGGGGTGGTCCCTAATCCTTGCACCCCTAATGGATGGGCCGCCACTTCTTTAGAGGAAAGTACTTATAGCATATTTAAATGTAAGCCTATATTATTGATTGTTGCAGTTCTGTCAACTGCTCAGGAATCGTCTTCCGAATAGGAAGAGAGTTGTTTTAACAACTGCAAAAAATGAGGGTCTTGGATGGAGGCCTGTATGGAGACACACATGGCCTCCATATTGGGAAAGGTGGTAGTACTAAGACTTTGCCTCGCTGTGCAACAGAAAAACGTTCCAGCCAGCACCCACTCAAGATTCACTTTAAGGTTGACTTGGGCTCCACCAATATGGTTGGGCCCCGCAGTTTCCACGTAACTCATATGGGAAAAACAAAAAATAACCAATCACATGCAAGGAAACAAAAAGAGCATTTTTTGCTTGCACATGATTGGATGATGGAAGCCAGCAGAGCCTACCCCCATTTACTAAGCTTTGGCGCAACTGCAGTTCACAGCTTATTTGCCTTTAGTAAATGAACCCCATTATCTTTTCGGGTTTTTTTCAGTCCACATTGTTTTTTTTTTTTTGTAGGACAGATAGGGCTTTAGTTTAATAATACATTTGGATACATACAGTGCTCAGCAGCAATGAGTAAACCCCCTTTTGAAAAGTAAGATTTTACTCAATATCTCAATGTACACAAGAACAATTTTCAAAATATTGACAAAACTAACGTAGCACCCTCTTGGGTAGGTGCAAAAGAGAGCACAATTTTGGGTTTCCCTGCATACCAGGGAGGCTATTAGGTAATTTTAGGTGTTCTCTGCCTACCAGGAAGCAGTGATCCATTAATGGGGTCTGCTCATTGTGTTCAAGTGCTGCTCATGTTGTCTACCTGTTTCTTACTGGTCCATTAGGGCGAGGCATGTTGGACAGTGGAAGGAAAACTGACAAATGGGAGCACATACATAGTTACAGCCCTGGCCATTGGCAGGAGCAGGTGCCTCAAGGCATGCTAGATGATTGTATATATGCCTAGGGCACATGTGCTCGATGTCTCTGGCTGCAAAGTGGGGTCCCGGAGGGAACTGTTGCCTCTTCCCTGTGCAGGCTGCCATGCGGCCTCAGGTGGTCGACCTGAAGGCCAGAACTGAGAAAGCTGCAACCCAGATGTCCTGTAGAGCTGACTAGGAGGGAGACACATCTAGAAGGATCTGTTTCTGACTACAGTGAGTACAGACCTGTGTCTAGGGGCTTGTTCATTGAGGGCCATGCCTTCAGGCTAGTGAAGTGAGTGGATGGGTGTCAGCTAAAGGGAAAAACAGTGAGTGTCCTGAAGAAAAGGGTGCATTGAGTATGCTTCCAGAGCAAGCAAAGGACTTATCTTCCCACACAGCTATAGTGTGGTTTAGCAGCGAATCTACTATCCGGACCAATTTAATGGGGTCAAGTGAGAGTTGTCCTGATCTCTTCATACAAGAAAGAAGAAAAAATTGGGACTTTGAATGAGGACCGCCATAAAAATAATAAGAAGAACAGAGTAAATACATGAATATATGCGTAATTAAATTATTTATTATTATAATCTAAAATTCATACCAGACTCTTGGAAAAACATTTGTATCGAATAAATTGGTAGTCACATGACACTTGAAATATAATGCTCATAGCATGTAATACAATTGATGAGTTGACATGATAGACATAGATAATAAATTGAATACATGAAAATTATACATAGATAAACCGGATGTATCTTGGCATCTAATAGCACTCAACGCGTTTAATGTCGTTACAGGTCCTGTGAGCACAGCAGGGTAGGAATGTCTGAATAGGTAGCAGCGGCTGGTGCTGAGTGAAGAGATGATCCTCCGGAAAGCTGGGACTGCAGGAGATGGCAGAGCAGGTGGTGGATCAGCAATCAGTGGTCAGCGGACACTGGAACAGCAGCAGCAGGACCTGGATGGAGCACAGCACACTTGAAGCAAACAGAGGGATGGTCAGACAGGCCGGGTCACAATGGATAAGGCAATCAGGCAGATACAGCAGGCAAAGACAAGGTCACAGGCAGGCAGAGGTTCAGCAGCAGTAATCAAGCAAGTCCATAAGCAGGGTCAGGCAGGTCGGGATCAGGGTTTGAGAGGTCAGCAAGGTCAGACGAAAGCCGGGTCAGTAATCGCAATCAACAGGCAGGTAACAGGAATCTCAGGTACAGAGCTGCAGACAAACAGCGCAGCACAAGTTCAGCTGTCATCTTAAAATAAGGCCACTGGCGCCAAACGGCGCTAATGCGCACACGTGTGCGCACATTGTGCGAGTGCCTGAGGTGCGCACCGGTGCACACACGCGCACTGGTGCCTGGATTGCCCGCCCCTGCCAGGAACATCCCCTTCCATCTTGCGCCACAGACGGGGTGAGCGTGGCTCACTTTTGTATCAATATTTATATTTTATGAAATGTGTGTATATTCACGCTATATGATGTCGTAAGCTGTATGACGACATGAGTCACTTATATATTATTATTTCAGCCTTGGATTTGATTTCATAGGCACATCACTTTTGTTAACAATTTTAGTTTTTTAGGTTTTTGCTGCAGATTCAGCAGATCATTAAAGGGATAGCACAGCACATGATTTATCTATTTATTTTTGAATCTCACATGTTAGAGCCGGTTCACACAGGGGTGTCTCGTCAGGCGACTTAGCCGCCTGACAAGTCGCGTCCCGTTCTGTGCAACAGAACCGTTCTAATGGACACGAATCGACACGTCACTCCGACTTAGAAAAAGGTTCCTGTACGACTTTGGGGGCGACTTGAGGTGACTTGCATTGACTTCTATACAGAAGTCGTTTTGCAAGTCGCCGCAGTGGTCGCGTTAAGGTCGCCTGAGGCAGTCGCGCTGTAAGTCGTGCTGCCTCAGTGTGAACCGGACCTCGGTATGGGAAGTAATTAGTGTAAACCGCTGTCATCATACTAGATTAAGATAGGGGAACTTTGATTTGGTAGCTTGCTAGACCTTTACTATTTTGCAGTATGGAGGTCTATTCAAATTCTACCAATAAATCTAAAAAATAAAAAATAAATACCCTAGACTGATCATTGGATAACGAACGGAAAAGAGTGTGCAGGTGGCAGTGTAAAAATACCCAAGTGTCTGGCTGCAGAATAATCAGAGGGAGGCCCAGGAAAGACCATACTTAGCAACTCCTACGGGGGCAGTGCTACCCTGAGTTTTATAGAACATTTGCTTAGCTCATTACATAAAAGTAAGGTTAATAATTTAACTTAGATTACAAAATGCACAGTTTTACTCAAATTAGTTAATGCAAAAATGATTACACCCCCCCAAAAAAACTTCATCTAGTATTTTATATGACCATCATGGTTTGTAAGGACAGCACCAAGTCTTCTAGGCATGGAATGAACAAGTTGTCAACATATTGCAACATCTATTGTTTTCCATTCTTCAGGAACAGCTTATTTTAGAGCCTGGATGCTGGATGGAGAATGATGCTCAACTTGTCTCTTCAGAGTTCCCCATAGGTGTTCGACGGCTTCTAGATCAGGAGACATACCTGGCCACTGAATCACTTTCACACTGTTCTTCAGAAATGAAACAGTGGCCTTAGATGTGTGTTTTGGATCATTGTCATGTTGGAAAAGTACACGACAACCAAGGGCTCGGAGTGATGATAGCAGCTTCTCTTTCAATATAGAGCAAGTACATCTGTGAGTTCATGAACCATCAATGAAATGCAGCTCTCTGACACCAGCAGCAGTCTTGCAGCCCCAAGACACTGCCACCACCATGTTTTGCGGTAGGCACCATTCATTTTTCTTTGTACTCCTCACCTTTGTGACACCATACAGTTTTGAAGCCATCAGTTCCAAAATGTACAGAGTCCCAGTGGTCTTCTTTTTCAGCACGGACTGTGGAAAATTCTAGGCGGGCTCTTTTATGCATAGGCTTTAGGAGAGGCTTCCTTTGTGGAGGACACCCATGAATGCCATTACCTGCAGTGTACACCGTATTGTGTCTTGGGAAACAATCACCCCAGTTTGGCTTTCTACTTCAGCTAGCTTTTGCTTACTGCAGTGAACTTGCATGGAGATTTTCTTCAACCCATCTCTTTTTGAAAGGAAAGTAAAGGTTTTCTGACAAATCTGTTGGGGTGTACTCATTATACTGAGCACTGTATGTTATGTTTTTACATCCTTAGTTTGTATTGGAAATCATTTCTTTTTAATCTAGAACAAAAAATTGTGGTAATTTTTCAAAAAATTTGGACCACTTGCTTGTTCTGTTGTGGGGCATTACCCTACAAATGTAAGAGTGTGGTATTTCATGCATTTCAAGGCCGGAACAAAAACCACACCTCAACTTTTTTTTTTTTTTTTTTTTGCAACTCACCATAATAGGCTTTGGTGTACTTTCTGAAGGTGCAGGATATAATAGAAGTCTATGGCAAAGTGCAGCTAACCTGCAGGAAAGCCAGAGGTGCACTGTGCTGCAATGTGGGTAAACTTCAGTACATCAGTGTGAAAGCAGCCATAGTCCCCCTAACACACAGTCGGGTCCGCCTGTCTGTTTTTAGGTGGATCCTTCATTTACCTCTATGGAATGGTAGATGTGTCAGTTTACACCCGCCTACCTCCAAGGGAGGGCCCATAGAGGAAAGCATGCTGTGTCTGTGTCTGCTTTGCTTATGCTGAGTGGACATGGATCTATCATCTGCCCGCTCCACTCATTATGGCCCGCGAATGGTTACCAAGTTGTTTTTTTTTTTTTTTTTTTTTTTTTTAAAACACATTTTATTTGAAAAATAGATCAAGAAATACAGACGAACAGGCATTTCCAACAACAGGTAGGATACAAAATCGGCCTAGTTACATAGTAATAAAATATTCACAACACGGGAATATCTCGCAATGTACAGGACCAGCACTGTGTGTAAAACGAAGCCGATTAGGTGCATGTGCGGAGTACAGGTGGGTTGCAAATCATCAGAAGTGGTCCAAATCGTAAAACTTAATGAAAAGTTGCCCCTAGGCTTATAAAGGGGCCAATTCAAAGGAAGGACAAGGGGCCAATAGCAATGTAAGGTGGGTTAATCTTCGCGGGGACAAGGGGTCAGAGCGTGTTATGAGATATCGCTAGGGAGAGCCCTAAAGGGGTCTACCTAGAGTAGGGAAAGTGACTCGTGGTTGGAGGTATGTGGTATTCGTAAGAGATCGCAGGTGTGAACGTCTGCAATGAGGTGGTTAGGTAGCGGAATGGAATGGGGGGATGGGGCAGGGGGGGAGGAGAGACGAGGGTGGAGGAAAGAGAGATATAGAGACAGAGAGGGAGAGGGAAAGGGGAGGAAGAGGGAAGGGGGGGTGGGAGGAAGAAGGCAAAAAGGGGATCACGTGAAAGGGGGGAAGTCCCCCTTCCCTATGACCCCCCCCCGGAAGTGGAGTAATGGATATGTAGCTTGAATTTACATCCTTCTTTCAGAGACTGTACCATAAAGCTCGATGGTAGGAAGATAGGTTAGGCTCTGTAAGGCCCAGGTCGTGAAACTATGGACCTGATGTCATTAGTTGTACACTTCTGCGTAGGCAGTGGTGGTCTGAAAGTGCTTCCAACAGGCCCATTTCGTGCTAAATTTCGAGGGGGTGTCCTTGGAAATATGGATCAATTCTTCCATTTCGGCTGTTTTGTTGATTCTGGTAAACCATTCTTTAATGGAGGGGACTCTGGGCGACCCCCAGTGGATCGGGATACATTGTTTGGCCGCATTGAGCATATGCATCGCCAGGGAACCATGGTAGGCTCGTCTAGATAAAGGTGAAATACCAAGTTGTTTAAGTAGCCCTCCCTCTTCAAAAAGTTAGGCACCCCTGGTTTACAGTCATGTTGATCTGACTGAAAAAAAACCACACATTAAACACGGGCTCTATCCAAACAGTTCTCCTGCTTCGGATAGAGTCAGAAGGACTTAAAGTGATATTAAACACACACTGTTTAATTTATATTGTCCCTTCTCTTTCTGTATGTGGATGATGGCACTGTAATTATTTTAATAAATCAAAACAACTAAGTACACTGTGTCACGCGCCTCCAGCTTGTCTTATGCTGCGTACAGGAAATGCTCCGACGGGAAATGTTCAGTGTGAGCTTGGTTTGTTGAAAGTCTGACCGTGTGTATGCTCCATCGTACATTTGCTGTCAGAATTTCCGGCCACAAATGTTTGAGAGCAGGTTCTCAAATTTTCCGCCAATCTCACTTGTCCGATCGTGTGTACACAAGTCCATCGCACAAAAGCTCATGCATGCTTGGAATCAAGCAGAAGGAACCACACTGGCTATTGAACTTCCCTTTTCTCAGCTCGTTGTACATCTTGTACGTCACCTAGTTCTCACGTTCAGAATTTCCGACATTTGTGTGATCGTGTGTATGCAAGATAAGTTTGAGCCAACTTCCTTCGGAAAAAAAATCCATGGCTTTGTTGTCAGAATGTCCATTTGTGTGTATGCTGCAGTAGAATAAGGGGGAGATGAAGCCTCCATTAATTTACATGTAATATTCCACCCCATTGTGTTTAGCTGGTTAGTAGGGATGGTGGAGGAGGGAGTGGGCTGTCATTTACCACTGTGTATACACCCACATGTGTGGCCCTATAATCACATGGGTTGCTCAGATGTGATAGGGAGGAAATGCTCAGTATAGAAACTCACTGAAAACGAGTTGCCCCCACTGCTCTACAAAATCCCAAGCTGCATTGGGGACATGAACAGAAGGTAGAGATAGAGAACAGCAGGATCAACCAGATTTTTTGCAGAATACAGAAAACTAATCTCATAGTGACTGAGTGAGTGTGAACAGCATGTAATACTATAAATAAATTAAGTTTATGTAGCAAGGTCTCTGGCCTTGTCCAGTCTATTGAGAACTTTCCATGCCAAAGATAGCTGACATTCATCTGTAGGTGGTGGGTTGTGAGGCATAGTGGGTGCAAGGTGGACAAAGTTACTGGGCGCCAGACACTTCTTGAATGTAAAAGAGGTTTTATTTCTCTTAACAGTCCTTTTTGTATTTTTGGGGGAAAGAAGTGTAGCACCCCCCTGGCTGAGTCCATGGCTATAATGGGAAGTTAGAACAAATGTGGGTGCCAGTCACTTTAGGTATTTTTCAATGCTTTAATTAAAACTTGAGAAAGGTTGTAGGAAAGAGGTTGAGGGGAGGTTTCAGATACCTTTTAGAAGATCACTTACAGACTCCTTGAATCAAAGGACAAAATACAGATTTCTTTCAGCAGATCTTGAGTACCTGGGTAGGTCCCTCACACAGACCTAGCAACCAGTAAGATGTTTGGATAAGCCTCCTTCACAGACTTAGCAGCCAGTAGATGCCTGGATAAGTCTCTATCACAAACTTAACAGCCAGGAGCTTGTTACCTTGATTGGATTGTAGAACAGCTTCACAGTACCAGCACCTTTAAGCCAACCCGGCAGTACTGTGAGGGTAGGTTAGATGTAGGTACATCCTCCAAGTAAGTTACCAGGCCCTTCTAAGAGACCAGCCTTCATTCATCCTGGCGCTCTCCAGCAAGAGTTCTCCCCTGGATCTCCTCAGCTTGGCTTGGCTTCTTCCGAACAGGAAACACAGCCTAAGGACCACCTCCAGACTAGTAGGTCCCAGACAGGATTTTAGGCCTAATTGCACAGCTTGCAGCAACGTAGCCTCAGGCCTGGAGGGCCCACGAGGTAAGGACTGACTAAAGCACATGGCATCTGGTCAATAAATACCCCTTCCCAGAATGCACAGCGGCAGGAACCTCCTACTTTTTGTGTGTCCCATTTTTTAGTTGCACATGCTTTTATTTTGTTCCCTATTTGGAATATAATTGCTACAGTATGTGTTTGTATGAAAGTATACTCCTGGGCACTGTCAGACTGACAAATACAGTGGTGTGAAAAAGTGTTTGCCCCCTTCCTCATTTCCTGTTCCTTTGCATGTTTGTCACACTTAAGTGTTTCGGAACATCAAACCAATTTAGACAATAGTCAAGGACAACACAAGTAAACACAAAATGCAATTTGTAAATGAAGGTGTTTATTATTAAAGGTGAAAAAAAATCCAAACCATCATGGCCCTGTGTGAAAAAGTGATTGCCCCCCTTGTTAAAACATACTATAACTGTGGTTGTCCACACCTGAGTTCAATTTCTCTAGCCACACCCAGGCCTGATTATTGCCACACCTGTTCACAATCAAGGCATCACTTAAATAGGAGCTGCTTGACACAGTAAGGTCCACCAGAAGATCCTTAAAAGCTACACATCATGCCGAGACCCAAAGAAATTCAGGAACAATTGAGAAAGAAAGTAATTGAGATCTATCAGTCTGGAAAGGGTTATAAAGCCATTTCCAAAGCTTTGGGAATCCAGCGAACCACAGTGAGAGCCATTATCCACAAATGGCGAAGACATGGAACAGTGGTGAACCTTCCCAGGAGTGGCCGGCCGCCCAAAATTACCCCAAGAGCGCAGCGACGACTCATCCAAGAGGTCACAAAAGACCCCACAACAACGTCCAAGGAACTGCAGGCCTCACTTGCCTCAGTTAAGGTCAGCGTTCATGCCTCCACCATCAGGAAAAGACTGGGCAAAAATGGCCTGCATGGCAGAGTTCCAAGGAGAAAACCACTGCTGAGCAAAAAGAACATCAAAGCTCGTCTCAATTTCTCCACAACACATCTTGATGATCCCCAAGACTTTTGGGACAACATTCTGTGGACCGATGAGACAAAAGTGGAACTCTTTGGAAGGTGTGTGTCCAAGTATATCTGGCGTAGAAGAAACACTGCATTTCATAAAAAGAACATTATACCAACAGTAAAATATGGTGGTGGTAGTGTGATGGTCTGGGGCTGTTTTGCTGCTTCAGGACCTGGAAGACTTGCCGTGATAAAAGGAACTATGAATTCTGCTGTCTACCAAGAGATCCTGAAGGAGAATGTCCGACCATCTGTTCGTGTACTCAAGCTGAAACGAACTTGGGTTCTGCAGCAGGACAATGATCCTAAACACACCAGCAAGTCCACCACCGAATGGCTGAAGAAAAACAAAATGAAGACTTTGGAGTGGCCTAGCCAAAGTCCTGACCTGAATCCTATTGAGATGTTGTGGTATGACCTTAAAAAGGCCGTTCATGCTGGAAAACCCTCTAATGTAACTGAATTAGGACAATTCTGCAAAGATGAGTGGGCCAAAATTCCTCCAGGACGCTGTAAAAGCCTCATTGCACGTTATCGCAAACGCTTGGTTGCAGTTGTTGCTGCTAAGGGTGGCCCAACCAGTTATTAGGTTTAGGGGGCAATCACTTTTTCACACAGGGCCATGATGGTTTGGATTTTTTTTCACCTTTAATAATAAACACCTTCATTTACAAATTGCATTTTGTGTTTACTTGTGTTGTCCTTGACTATTGTTTAAATTGGTTTGATGTTCCGAAACACTTAAGTGTGACAAACATGCAAAGGAACAGGAAATGAGTAAGGGAGCAAACACTTTTTCACACCACTGTAGGTGTACAGTATATAGAGTTCTGGTGCACTGCTGCTGACTGCTGTGCTGCTGATTGCTGAGTGCACTGCTGACCAATTCTGCAGCTGTCTTTTGTCAGTGTAGGGACAGGAAGCTGTGTGGAGCAGGGACAGTCAGTTTAATCACTAGCTATTACTATTAGGTCCACAAAGGTCCTTTTAAGGACTGGTATAGTTGTATAGTATATAGGGTTGTAATACACTTAGAATATACTTAAGTATATTATCGTGCACTGCTGACTGCTGTGCTGCTGAGTGCTCGCTGACCGATTTTGCAGCTGTCTTTTATCAGAGTAGGGACTGAGGGACAGTTTGGAGCAGGGACAGTCTGCAAATCACCAGCTACTAGGTCCACAAAGGTCCTTTGAAGGACTGGTATAGGTGTACAGTATATAGGGTTGTACACATATAATATACTTTCTTTTAAATATACAAAGTATATTATGGTGCACTGCTGACTGCTGTGTTGCTGAGTGCTGACCGATTCTGCAGCTGTCTTTTATCAGTGTAGGGACTGAGGGACAGTTTGGTGTTTGGAGCAGGGACAGTCTGCAAATCACTAGCTACTAGGACCACAAAGGCCCTTTGAATTACTGGTATATGTGTACAGTATATAGGGTTGTACACGTATATTATACTTTCTTTCAAATATACAAAGTATATTATGGTGCACTGCTGACTGCTATGCTGCTGAGTGCTGACCGATTCTGCAGCTGTCTTTTATCAGTGTAGGGACTGAGGGACAGTTTGGTGTTTGGAGCAGGGACTGTCTGCAAATCACTAGCTACTAGGTCCACAAAGGTCTTTTTATAGGTGTACAGTATATAGGGTTGTACACGTATAATATACTTTCTTTCAAATATAGAAAGCATATTATAGTGCACTGCATGCAGTGCTGCTGTCGTTTCTCAGTGTAGGGAGGGACAGTTGGGTTTTTTGGAGCAGGGACAGTCTGCAATTCACTAGCTACTAGCTAGCTACTATTAGGTCCACAAAGGTCCTTTTAAGGACTGGTATAGGTGTACTATTTGGTGTGCAGTATATAGTGGTGTAATACACGTATAAAATACTTGCACATATAGAAAGCATATTATAATGCATTTCCACTGTGCAGTATTGTGACTGCTGAGCGGTTCTGCAGCAATACTACAAAGAGTGACAAATGCAATTAAAAAAAGTATTATAACTGATGTGATAGACCAGTGGCCCCCAAAAACGACATATTGAAGCGGGGTGTTATATACCTTCTTCCACATACATACTGCACTTCTCTAGAGACTTTTGTCACAGGGTCATTTAAAAAATGACAGGCAGAGGAAGAGGCATACCCTTCCGCAGGGGTGGTAGGGGTAGGGCAGGAGCAACAGGCTTGAGCCAAAGTGGCAAATTGCAGAAGGTGCGTGCGATTACGTCAAAGGATGCACCAAACTTGCTTGAGTGGCTCACTCAGCCTTACTCTTCTGCACCCTCCTCATCCTCTCGATCTGCACCCTCTTCTTCACTCTCTGCTGTGTGCACCCCCAAAGACACTACCACCAACACCACTACCACCACCATATACCCTCCGCTTGAGTCACAGGAATTATTTTCCAATCCATCACAAGACATTGCCGATGCGCAGCCACTCTTGGCATTGGATCAGGAAGAGGAGGTAGCAACAACCGCCACTTAGCAGTCTGACAACAGTACCCAAATCAGCGCAAGGAGGAGGTTAGTCCCCGGTGATGCTGCCTACTCCGAGATCTCTAATTATAGCAGTGGCGAAAGTGATGTCGATGATGACGTGTCTAGTGATGTCGCCTGAGTGCCCACAAGAGAGGAAGAGGAGGGGAGTTCAGAGGGAGATATGGACCAGCAGATAGGGAGGAGAAGCAGGACAATGATCCTAAACACACCAGCAAGTCCACCACCGAATGGCTGAAGAAAAACAAAATGAAGACTTTGGAGTGGCCTAGCCAAAGTCCTGACCTGAATCCTATTGAGATGTTGTGGTATGACCTTAAAAAGGCCGTTCATGCTGGAAAACCCTCTAATGTAACTGAATTAGGACAATTCTGCAAAGATGAGTGGGCCAAAATTCCTCCAGGACGCTGTAAAAGCCTCATTGCACGTTATCGCAAACGCTTGGTTGCAGTTGTTGCTGCTAAGGGTGGCCCAACCAGTTATTAGGTTTAGGGGGCAATCACTTTTTCACACAGGGCCATGATGGTTTGGATTTTTTTCACCTTTAATAATAAACACCTTCATTTACAAATTGCATTTTGTGTTTACTTGTGTTGTCCTTGACTATTGTTTAAATTGGTTTGATGTTCCGAAACACTTAAGTGTGACAAACATGCAAAGGAACAGGAAATGAGGAAGGGGCAAACACTTTTTCACACCACTGTAAAACATCTGTTTAAATTTCTATGTGCAGCAAGACCAAGACAGTCACCGTTGTTGCTTGGAAGGCAAGACCATTGTCTGAGCTCTACTTACGGGACATTGGAAAGGCTGAAGCATTTGTAATTTACTGAACAAAAACCACATTCACTGTTAGAAATTCATTCATTTGAGAAAAATTGTCCATCCTGCTCCTTTGAATTTTCTCATCGCTGAGAAAATTGACCCACTGACGATTCGAAAATTGAATGAACATTTTTAAAATGAAAACATTTTGAAAAAACACTACTGGTGGATGGTCAGTGTTAGGGGCATTGCTAGGTCTTCAAAAGATCTGGGGCTAGAGCCCATAGCAGCGGTTACCAACCTTTTTGCAGGCATGGGGGGGGGCAGTCTGGTGGGAAGCAATTTTTCGCGGGCAATGGCTGGTGTTGCCACTGCAATCATCATGGCACCATGGTTGATATAATTTCAGGGTGATTGAAGCCCATTGTCTCTATTGTTACATTCTAATATATAATGAAGTGGTTCAAGTCACCATAATGCAGAATCAGTGGGAGCCCTGGGCGTTGCCACTTTCCACATCTCCTGCCACCAGATGCAGCGTATCACTTGCCACCGTTGCCTGTCTCCAGATGCAGCTTGTTACTTGCCACAGTCACCTGCCACTAGATGTGGATTGTCACTTGCCATGTTGCTTGCCACCAGATGTGGATTGTCACTTGCCACCTGATGTGGATTGTCCCTTACCACGTCACTTCCCACCTGATGCGGATTGTCACTTGCACATCACCTGCCACCATTTGCAGATTGTAACTTGCCACGTAACCTGCCACTTGATGCGGATTGTCATTTGCCACGTCACCTGCCACCAGATGTGGGTTGTCACGTGCCATGCCAGCCAGTTCCACAAAATATGCATTGAAGCTGCATTGGTGGCAGGCTGGCAGCACTGGTCAATTTAGTGAGGGCAGGAGGTGATACGGGGTGGGCAGTGAGATATGATGTCAGCTCGCTGCTCCCCACAGCACCTCCGACATTGAAGAGGCATGCGTTGTGAGGGCGGAAGAGTGTTGATGTGTGGCGAGCGGAGAGAGATGATGCTATCTCTGCTCATCCACCCACTCGCTTCTCTCCTCTAATCTGCCTCTCTAATGTAGCCCGTTCCCCGCAGCCACAGCCACTGGTTAGGCAGGGACCCTGCGGTAAAAGACTCGGGGCTGTGGGCTCCATATTCGAGGCTATAGCCCCAATAGCCACCCCCTAGCAACGCCACTGGTCAGTGTATTGAAGAAGATACCATTGAATGACTCTTGTGACTGAAATCTTGCCAGTCCAACAAAAAACTGTTTTTGTATTTTGACCACACAAATCCCCAGGTCTTTTTCTTCTTAAACTCCTTTGAGGGTTTTTTTATGTTTGGTTGTTTTGATGATATCTTGGTTCTGTGCATTCTAACTTTTAGGTTTTGTAGTCTACCTCTCCATACATTTAAACATATTTCCAGCCTAAGACCCGTTAACCAGACTAAAGAATGTCCAGTCCAAAACTATTTTTAACACTTTATTGCATCAACTCAGAGAGCAACACACCTCCTTCATAGTACAAAGTCACAGTGCAGAACACTTGGTAAAGTACACAGTACCATTGCAATCAGCCATCTTCCTGGATGTTACCAGTCAGTCCCCACTGGTGGCTCCACACATAGGGTGTTCCTCATCTTAGGCCCTAAGGCCATCCTGAACCAAGCCACAGACCTGCTAAGTGATGGTCAGGGGTGGCAAGGATCCCCCACCTTCTCCCTAAGTACCCATTTATGGTCCCCCTAGTAGTTTAACCCTGTGAAAGAATCTCTCTGTCTCTTCACAGGATACAGACCTACAGAACTGCCAGGCCCCACCTACAACTGGTATACAAAAAGGCATAGAATCTACCCACTACATCACCAAAAGACTGCCTGCAAATAAAGCACAGGAGGTGACTTATTCACAGGTTTGCATTTGCAAAACATTTAAATAACATTGCCTGCACTTACATGTGTAAATATCCATATCACGCAACATCATTCTGGGGACCAGGGTCAGTACTGTGCAAAAGTTGTAGGCAGTTGTAAAGAATTGCTGTATATCAAAATTTTTTTTTATCAAATCAATATTTGGTGCAACCACCCTTTGGCTTTAAACCAGCAACAATTCTAAAGCCGCGTACACACAATTGGACTTTTCGATGGGCATTGTTCGATGACAGGCTGTTGGCGGTAAATTCCGACTGTGTGTATGCTTCATCGGACAATTGTTGTCGGATTTTTCGGGAACAAATGTTGACTAGCAGGTTTTAAAATTGTCCGCTGACAAATGTGTGTTGTCGGATTTCCCGAGCGTGTGTACACAAGTCTGTCGGACAAAAGTCTAAAGTGCAAACACGCATGCTCGGAAGCAATGACGAGCCGGAAACGGTCAGTCTTGTAAAACTAGCGTTCGTAATGGAGATATCACATTCGTGACATGGCACATTATGAAATCTATCAATGCAGCGCACATTCTCTTCTCCTTTATAATGGGATAATAATGAAGCTGCTTTGCTGGTGATATTGACAGAGTTCTGCCAAACATATTTCAAATAGTTTTTTTCTAGAGATATCCAGACAGTGATGGACGAACTTCCGACGGGACGTTTCGCGAACGCGAACCGCATTGACTCCATTGACTTTAATGGCAGGCGAACCTTAAAAACCTCCAGGTCATATTTTCAGCCACAAAATACTTTCTAGCTGTGCACACATAGTCCAACAACATGGACACTGACATAACAAAAGTATTAAGTGAATCTGAGATCGACAAGGACAAGCATTCTTTTTATACCTGTGAAATTTTGACAATTCAGGAGCGCATGAAGGCCATGGAGGAGAGGCAAGGTCAGGGCAGGCTATGAAGAGGGTGCAGGAGATGAACAGTGCCACAGTCAGGGCAGCGCAGTCCTGTGCCAGTGTCCCAGTGTGCCAATATGTGCTTGAGCCCCTCCCTCTGCCCGGCCCTTACCCCCACCTATGCAGGGCTCCACTGCGGTGGTCCGGAGGTGCCAGTCCAGTGCTGATCCTCAACCATGATGCTGGCACTGCCTGCTGATTGGCTGCTATCTCCCTCAATGTCTGAAACCAGCACTGTGATAGAGACTGAGCGCTGACACCAGCACCGTGATAGAGAGCACTGACACCAGCATCATAATAAAGAGCACTGACACCAGCACCGAGATAGAGAGAACTGACACCAGCACCATGATACAGAGCACTGATACCAGCACCGTGAGAGCACTGACAGCAGCACCGTGATAGAGAGCACTGAGATACACCAGCACCAAGATAGAGAGCACTGACACCAGCACCAAGATAGAGAGTACTGACACCAGCACTGATACCAGCAACTCGCTGCGGGACCCAAAAATATGACACAGCTTAACCTCTTCAAACAGGAGGGTACGGGCATATAGTATGGTGTGCTTTTTTTGTACAAGGAAGTGAGCCAAAGGTAGAAAAAAGGTCCGTGGGCTAGATTAAATAAATCGTTTATAGAGTTATGCCTATACATGGTCTACTGGTCACATGTGTTGAACTCCTCCGAGATCCATGCCTCATTAATTTTTATAAGTGTGAGGTAGTCAACACTGTCGTGAGCTAAGCGAGTGCGCTTATCGGTCACGATCCCCCCTGCTGCGCTGAACGTCCTTTCGGACAGGACACTGGACGAGGGGCAAGCCAACAGTTCCATTGCAAATTGGGCAAGCTCTGGCCAGAGGTCAAGCCTGCCCACCCAGTAGTCCAGGGGTTCATAACTTCTCAGAACATCCACATCGGCCGTTAACCCGATGTAGTCTAGGCGTTCCCTGATGCTGGATCCGGATGAGACCTGTCGATGGGTCGGCTGAAAGAATGACCTCATATCAGAAGTGATGGATTGGTACCCGCAACTCTTTCTCTGGGAGTGGGAATTCCTCCTCTGCCAGCGCACGCAAAAGCAGAATGCAGCATTTCTCGAAGCAAGGCCTGGAAGTGCTCTATTCTGACAGCCCTCTGTGATGGTGGTAACATTTCCGCCATTTTGTGTTTGTACCGTGGGTCTAAGTACGTTGCAAACCAGTACTGGTCCTTGACCTTTATGCTTTTTATACGGGAGTCCTTGTTAAAACACTGGAGCATGAAGGCCCCCATTTGCACTAAACTGGAAGCGGTGTGGTGGCCTGGCTCCTGCTCATCATCCAGGATAATGTCACCTTACTCGTTCTCCTCTCCCCATCCACGCACAACAACAGGGACCCTAAAAGGTTTAAAGCATGCTCTTCTTGCTCCTCCTCATCCGCCCGGCACCATCCTCCTCTGACTCCTCTTCAGAGTAGCCCCCCCTGGGAATTCATCCAGCATTGTGACTTCCTCATCTTCCTGCTCCTCCACGGCTTGATCAATGACATGACGCAATGCACGCTACATAAAGAAGGCATAAGGTACGATGTCACAGATGGCGCCATGGCTCCGACTGACCAGTTTGGTGATCTCATCAAATGGCCGCAGAAGTCTGCATGTGTCGCGCATGAGCAGCCACTGGCGCAGTGAAAAAAAAACAAGCTCCCCAGAACCTGTTCTGCTGCAGAGTTCGTACAGGTAGTCGTTAACTGTACGTTTCTGTTGGAGCAGCCTATTAAGCATATAGAAGGTTGAGTTCCATCGCGACGGGCAATCGCAAATAAGACGTCTGACCGGCAGATTGTGTCACTGCTGAATGTCAGCAAGGCGAGCCATGGCCGTGTAAGATCTTCTGAAATGGGCCTTGATTTTCCTTGCCTGCTGCAAGATGTCCTGGACCCCTGGGTATTTGACAATGAATCGCTGCACGACCAAGTTTAAGACGTGTGCCATGCATGGCACGTGTGTAATTTTGCCCTGTTTCAATGCACTAAGCAGATTGGCACCGTTGTCACACACCACTTTACCAACTGTCAAATTAAGCGGTGTTAGCCACTGATCTGCCTGTGAACACAAAGCTGAAAGGAGTGCAGGGCCAGTGTGACTCTTGGCTTCCAGGCACAACAGATGCAGCACCGCATGGCAACGTCTCACCTGGCATGTCGAATAGGTCCTGGGGATCTTGAGCGGCGCAGCAGAAGAGACACTAGCAGCGGAAAAGGAGGAGTCAGCCGAGGAGGAGAGAGAGGAGGATGGAGTAGGTGGCCTGCATGCAATCCGTGGCGGTAAAATCAAATATACACGGGTGCCACGGGTTACATGCTTTGATGGCTGTCAGAAGGTTCACCCAGTGGGCAGTAAAAGTTATATACCTTCCCTGCCCATGTTTGCTAGACCACGTGTCTGTGGTCAGAGGTATCTTGGCACCAACACTGTGTGCCAGAGATACATTCACTTGCCACTGAACATAGCCATATAGCTCTGGGATGCCCTTCTGTGAGAAATACTTCCTTCCTGGGACCTTCCATTGTGGTGTTCCAATGGCCACAAATTTTCGAAAGGCCTCCGAGTCCCCCAGTTTATATGGCAGTAGTTGGCGGGCTATCAGTTCTGACAAGCCAGCGGTCAACCGTTGGGCAAGAGGGTTATCTGGCGTCATAATTTTTTTACGCTCGAACATTTGGCCACATGGAAGCCTGCCTTTTTCCAGAAAAACGTAAGGATGGCATGATGGAAGGTGGAGTGGAGGACAAGTGTGAGGAGAGAGGAGAAGGAGAAGTAGAAGATGAGGCTGGATGGTGAGAGCCTGGAGTGTGGCTTTGTGGGTTCCGTTGCTCCCACTGGGGTTGGTGATGGCAGCTCATGTGCCTTCTTAAGGCGGTCATCCCTAGGTGAGTGTTGGGCTTACCACGACATATGCGTTGACTGCAAAGATTGCAGATGGCAACACTATGGTCAGCAGCGGACACGTTAAAAAAACCCACAATGCGGAGCCACGTGCCGGCGTCCTGGGAGCGCCAGATGTGACCGTACATGGTTGATGCCTCGCTCCTGATACATTAGCAGTCTGCTTTGTCCCTCCTGTGCATTCTAAGTTCCGCCTGCTTCTCCTCCCTATCTGCTGATCCATATCTCCCTCTGAACTCCCCTCCTCTTTATCTCTTGTGGGCACCCACGTGACATCACTAGACACGTCATCATTGACGTCACCTTCCCCACCGCTATAATTAGAGATCATGGAGTACGCAGCAACACCGGGGATCAACCTCCTCCTTGGGCTGATCTGGGTACTGTCGTCAGAGTGCTGAGTGGCGGTTGTTGCTACCTCCTCTTCCTGATCCAATGCCAAGAGTGGCTGCCCATCGGCAATGCCTTGTGATTAATTCCTGTGACTCAAGCGGAGGGTATGTGGTGGTGGTGGTGGTGTTGGTGGTGGTGTCTGTGGGGGTGCACACAGCAGAGAGTGAAGAAGAGGGTGCAGATCGAGAGGGTGAGGAGGGTGCAGAAGAGTAAGGCTGGGTGAGCCACTCAACCAAGTCTGGTGTGTCCTTTGACGTAATCAAACGCACATTCTGCAATTTGCCAATTTGGTTCAAGCCTGTTGCTCCTGCCCTACCCCACCACCCCTTTTGATGGGCCTGCCTCTTCCTCTGCCTGTCATTCTTTAAATGACCCTGTGACAAAAGTCTCTAGAGAAGTGCAGTATGTATGTGGAAGAAGGTATATAACACCCCGCTTCAATCTGTCATTTTGGGGGGCCACTGGTCTATCATACCAGTTATAATACTTTTTTTTTATTGCGTTTGTCACTCTTTGTAGTATCGCTGCAGAACCGCTCAGCAGTCACAATGCTGCACAGTAGAAATGCACTATACTATGCTTTCTATATTTGCAAGTATTTTATACGTGTATTACACCCCTATATACTGCACACCAATTAGTACACCTATACCAGTCCTTAAAAGGACCTTTGTGGACCTAATAGTAGCTAGCTAATAGCTAGTGAATTGCAGACTGTTCCTCCTCCAAACACCAAACTGTCCCTCCCTACACTGAGAAACGACACCTGCAGAATCGGTCAGCAGCACAGCAGTGCAGTGCACTATAATATGCTTTCTATATTTGAAAGAAAGTATATTATACATGTACAACCCTATATACTGTACACCTATACCAGTCCTTAAAAGGACCTTTGTGGACCTAGTAGCTAGTGATTTGCAGACTGTCCCTGCTCCAAAACATCAAACTGTCCCTCAGTCCCTACACTGATAAAAGACAGCTGCAGAATCGGTCAGCACTCAGCAGCACAGCAGTCAGCAGTGCACCATAATATACTTTGTATATTTGAGTGAAAGTATATTATAGGTGTATTACAACCCTATATACTGTACACCTATACCAGTCCTTAAAAGGACTTTTGTGGACCTAATAGTAATAGCTAGTGATTAAACTGACTGTCCCTGCTCCACACAGCATCCTTTCCCTACACTGACAAAAGACAGAATGTAAAATGGCCGCCAGATCAGGTCTATTTATAAGGTAGTGGGTATGTCCAATTGTCCATGTGCTGAAATGTCTCAGTTGGCTGTCCTGTACCCCATGATGGATGTGTCATGGGTCAAAGTTCTTCACAATGTAAACGCATATGTCCGCCACGCGAACAGCTCAAGATGTCCACCGGTTTGGCGAACGTCCAAAATTTGCCGTGAACCGACCACCGGGCGAACCGCAAGGCCATCTCTAATCCAGACTAATATATATATTTTTTTGGGGTCAAATTACCACAATACTATTATTATCTCGTTGTTTTTAAGCTCAAAGATACAACAACTATGTTGGTGTCCCTTGTTAATTTGACATTGTATTTTTGAAATGTACCTGCCTACTCACAAACAAACCAGCCTTTTTTAAGTAAAACACATAGCCAAGTATTTTTCAAACTAAATATTTTTTATTTACTATTTACATTCATAAATTACCTATCAAGATAATAGGAGACAAAAACTTTCAACAGTACCATTTGAAAGTATTCGGGCAGGCCCTTGCGCTACATGCTTTAGTGAATTCATCCAGAAATATGACCACAAAAGAGGTATAGTGTGTATGGGTTTTGCAAAGTCAGCAGATAAAGTATTGGTATCGATTGACTTAGCAATGGGGGGGGGGGGGTTTCCAAATGACTTTGGGCCCCAAAAAAATGGCATCTTGCACTCTGCCTGAATTTGAGGACAACAATAACATTAGTGTAAGCACAAAAATTAAGATGACAAAATACATTGTTAAGTTACTAGGCTAGGTGTGTATGGGCCCAATATAGCATGCTGGGGAGGTTAGTGAAGACAAATATGCATGAGGGATAAAAAAGGAGCATTAAAAGCTTACAGCATGCACAAGGACAAAGCGGACATTCACAGCATATTACAATAATGGTAATTATGGAATTATGAAATTAATACAATACATTAGCAAACAATAAATACATAGAATGTGATGTTAAAGGCTAAAACTTACCCGAATATAGTCCTTCTGCAGGACTTGGATGATGGCAGAACAGATCTCTGGAATAATGATTCACAGAGCCTGAGGGGAGATCCCAGTTGTGAACTTCAGATCCTGGAGACTGCTTCCTGTCGCCAAGTACCGCAAGGTGGCGATGGGCCTTTGCTCAGGAGTAATGGCTTGCCGCATGCATGTGTCCTTCTTACTAATATAGGAAGTATGATTAAAAAAAGTGCTAGTTATCACAGAAAACAAGCTAAACTACCCCACATCTCTAGATTACAAAATTGAAAAACAAGTTTCCTCTAAGTGGGACTTTAAATAGGGCAGGTAGCTAATGAAGTGTAAAATGAGTATAAAAAAAGTATAAATCTTTTAATAAAGTTATTTAAAAAGAATAAGCACATACATAATATGAAAATAGATCTTGCAATGATACTCTGGAGGCTGGTAAACATGTAATACAGTGAGATTGTGCAAACAATAACCACACAAGATATCTGTTGAACTAAGAGTGAATACAACAGAAGTACCAAACGCGTTTCAAGATTTGCAATGGTTGCTTTCTCTTCATCAGGGGTATATGTGGTTTATCGCAGAACGTAAAAACGTCTGCAAATGAATAAAAAAAAAAATACATATAGATAAATATACGGTGGAAATGCAACTTCATAATAATCAAGCATATCATCACATCTTATCTTATATGTCATTGCTTAAAAACTGACAGTACAAACTGTATGGCTGTTAGAATTATCATTTATCCAGATTATTTAACACATCATCCAAAATACGACAAATCCCAAAGCAGGAAAGGAAACGGTCCCTCACAGAGGACACCCCAGTAGGGCCCTCTGAGAGAGTACCCTCTATGTGGCCCCATAAAAAGAAAAAGAGAGAAGGATAGTTATCCAACGGTTATACAAACTGAAAGGTTAAAAAAGAAAAGCCCTACGGGAATTATATAAGTTGTGTAAAGATCCTATCTAAAAGCCAGTTTGTGTATATATATATATATATATTGTGAGGGGTTTAGCTCAGCAGCGGGTGTGTGTGACCCCCTGGATGGGTTCACAACACAAAATTAGGCACAGCAGACAGCGTTGTAGGTGCAAAAAAACAAAAGATGCGGTTTATTTATGCTACATGCAGTGAAACATATAACAGCCAAACAAAAATAAAACATGAAAATAAATTCTGGTCAGCTTGACCTCTAATTACACACTTAGATTCCCTGTCTACCAACTGAGTGCAGCCTTGTGCTGCACCAGTCCCTGTCTCTGTTGTAGAGGTTTGCCACACAGGCGTTAACTCACCGCACAGAACAGGTGTCACACTCCCCAGTCTATACAAACACAAAACTGGTTCCAGGATGGAGCATCTCCCTAAGCATGCTGGGGTTTTTTGTAGAGATCTTAATGAGCCCACTTACTTCAGCTGGGCTCATTAACTCTTCCCCTCTAATTGTAAAAGTCTGCATAAAGCCTGAATCTAGGGCACACATATTTCCCATCCTGGATACAACCAGGTGACTTTACCTGCGTGCTGCCACATACCCCCCCCTCTTGTTTCAACCTTGGGGTTGTAACACAAGCAGTCAGACACGCATGTATCCGAGACAAGGCATCCACATTCCCCATTTTAACACCAGGGCGATGCTTAACTGTAAAGTTAAATTCTTGTAGGGCCAGGAACCACCTATTTACCCTTCTATTGGTCTCCTTGTTCTGAGCCATCCACTTTAAAGGAGCGTGATCAGTCACCAGGTCAAAGTGCCTACCTAGCAGATAGTACCGAAGGGAATCTAGAGCCCACTTCACTGCTAAACATTCCTTCTCAATCGTGGCGTAATTTACCTCATGGGACTTCAACTTCCTGCTGAGGTAAATGACCGGGTGCTCTTCCCCGTTCCAGACCTGGGATAACACTGCTCCTAACCCAACGTCTGATGCATCAGTTTGTACAACAAAGTCCTTAGAGAAGTCTGGCGAGTACAACACTGGCTGGCTACATAAGGCTGTTTTTAAGGACTGAAATGCTTCTTCAGCCTCTGGGGACCATTTAACCATAACAGACTCTTTCCCTTTTGTCAGGTTGGTGAGAGGCACCGCCTGAGAAGCAAAATGGGGAATGAATCGTCGATAATAGCCAGCGATTCCGAGAAAGGCTCGTACCTGTTTCTTGCTGTTGGGACGTGGCCAACTCTGTATGGCCTCGACTTTATTTACTTGGGGTTTTATCACCCCCCTCCCAATAGTGTACCCAAGATATTTGGCCTCCTCCTGTCCAATGGTACACTTCTTTGGATTGTCCGTAAACCCAGCTTCCCGGATAGAGTCTAGGACTGCTTGTACTTTTGGCAAATGTGAGACCCAGTCTGTGCTATGGATAATCACATCATCCAGGTAAGCTGCAGCATATTTCTGATGGGGCATCAGAATCTTATCCATTTTCCGCTGGAATGTTGCCGGTGCATTCTGTAACCCAAACGGCATTCTCTTATATTGGAATGCCCCATCTGGGGTTACAAACGCAGTTTTCTCCTTGGCCAACTCGGCCAGGGGAATTTGCCAATACCCTTTGGTGAGATCAAGAGTTGTCATATATCGGGCTGTTCCCAGCCGGTCAATCAACTCATCTATACGCGGCATGGGGTAGGTGTCAAATTTTGTAACTTTATTTAATTGTCGAAAATCGTTACAAAACCGCCAGCTCCCATCAGGTTTGGGCACTAGTACGATAGGACTGGACCAGTCACTCTGGGACTCCTCTATCACACCCAATTCCAGCATCCTTTGAACCTCCCCACGTATTGCCTCCCGTCGGGCCTCTGGTATTCTATAAGGTTTTAGTTTTACCCTTTCTCCTGGCGGGGTGATAATGTCATGCTCTACGCCAGATGTTTGTCCCGGAAGCTCAGAGAAAATCTCTTTGTTACGAAGTACAAACTCTTTAGCCTCCTGTTGTTGGGGTTTCGATAAGGTGTCTGCAATTCCAACCTCAGGAACTAAGCAATCAGGCTGTACTTGTGACAAAGTCTCTGCGACTAGGGATTCCCTATCCCTCCAGGCTTTCAGCAGATTGACGTGATAGATCTGCTCCGGCTTTCGCCTTCCTGGCTGTCTAACCCTGTAGTTCACCTCACTAATTTTTTCAATTACTTCATATGGACCTTGCCATTTGGCCAGAAATTTGCTTTCAACCGTAGGGACTAGCACCAAGACCCTATCCCCCGGGGAAAAAGTACGGGTCTTGGCCCCACGGTTGTACACTCTCTGCTGTGCTAACTGCGCTTGGGTTAAATGTTCCTTTACAATTGGCATTACCTGTGCAATTCTATCTTGCATCAGGGCGACATGCTCAATCACACTCCTGTGAGGAGAACTCTCATTTTCTCAAGTTTCCTTGGCGATATCCAGCAGCCCTCTTGTGTGTCTCCCATAGAGCAACTCGAAGGGTGAGAAACCCGTAGAGGATTGGGGTACCTCCCTAATGGCAAACATCAGATAGGGTATTAGACAGTCCCAATTCTTTCCATCTCTATCCACCACCTTCTTTAACATTTGTTTTAGGGTTTTGTTGAATCTTTCAACCAACCCATCTGTTTGGGGGTGATACACAGATGTACGCATTTGTGTTACTTTGTACAACTTGCATAGTTCTTTCATAACCCGGGACATAAAGGGTGTACCTTGGTCCGTAAGCAGTTCCTTACAAATACCCACGCGACTAAAAACAAGAGATAGCTCTTTGGCTATGGTTTTGGCCGAGGTATTTCGAAGAGGAATTGCTTCCGGATAACGGGTGGCATAGTCCAATATAACCAAAATGTACTGATGCCCCCTAGCAGACTTCATTATCGGACCTACCAAATCCATTGCGATCCTCTCAAAGGGGACCTCAATGATAGGAAGAGGTACCAGCGGGTTACGGAAATGTGGCATAGGTGCCGACTTCTGACACACAGGGCAGGAGGAACAATGATTTTCTATTTCCTTCATGACCCCAGGCCAATAGAATCTCTGCAATACCCTCTCTCTGGTTTTCTCGGTCCCCAGATGACCTCCCAGAATGTGCCCATGGGCCAATTCTAACACCAACTTCCTGTAAGGTTTGGGCACCGCAAGTTGCTCAATGGTTTCTTCTGCCCTTTGAGCCACTCGATACAGCAGGTCCCTTTCCATAGTGAAGTACGGATAAGTGCAAGTCTTATCTGGGTTCACTAACTCACCATCTAATTTCACCACATTTTCCCGTGCCTTTATTAGGGTAGGGTCTTTTAACTGTTCTGTGGCAAAATTTTCCCTGTGAACCTCAAGATCCGAAAACTCCACAGACGGCATGTTTTCATCTGAGGATGTTGGCTCCTCCCGAGTTTCCCCCGCCAATACCGACAAGGGAATTTCAGGAGAGTCCTCACCACTCCCAGAGGAATTCTGGTCATCTTCCTGGTCTATAGGGGCACCAGTGGGGGGCTCAGGACAATCCCAGAGTTCCCAGAATTTTGGAAAATCCCTTCCCACAATAGCATCATGTGGTAAGTGAGACACTAACCCCACCTGATGAGAGAGGTTACCTTTGGGGGTCTCAAAAAACACTGAAGTTACAGGATACTCTTGGGTGTCCCCATGCACACAAATAACAGCCACCTTGTTCTTCCCAGAGACCTCTGTAGTAACTAATTCAGCTTTTATCAATGTTACCAGGCTACCTGAATCCAGCAACACATCAACATTTCTACCATTAATACGCATTTTACATAAATGTTTCTCAGGTCCCCGAATGACAGTGCATGCAACTGTCGCAAACAGTGACTGACGTCTCTCCCTTATAAAGTCACATTGCATAGGCTCATCCACAACTGGGCAATTGGCTGCAATATGTCCCTCTTTCCGGCAGCGGTAGCAAATAATCTTTTTCGCTGCCTCTTGCAGCCTGGGCTTCCCGGGCTGCTCCCGCCAGACCTTAGGTAGAACTCCCACCCTCTCACTCTCTCCACCCTCACCCCTTGGAGTCATCTTACCCGCCACTGGGGATGATCTGGTCTTAGGGTGGAAAGTCCGTGAGTCCCTGGAAGAGGTGGTGAGGTTCTCTGTAGCCAAGTACCTCTCAACCAGATCCACAAGTTTATCTGCATTTTCTGGGTCTCCATGGCTTACCCATTTTTGGATGGCAGTAGGAAGAGCTCTCAGAAAACGATCCATAACAACACGTTCCACAATGTTTGGTGCGGTCAAAGTCTCTGGCTACAGCCACTTCCTGCTCAGGTGAATGAGATCATACATTTGAGACCTGGGGGGTTTTCCAACCTGAAAAGTCCAATTATGCACACGGTGAGCCCGGACGGCCAGGGTGATACCCAGCCGTGCCAATATTTCTGTTTTTAGCACCACATAGTCTTTTGCTTGGTCAGGCTCTAGGTCATAATAAGCTTTCTGCGATTCCCCAGTTAACAGAGGGGCCACCAGTCCAGCCCATTGCTCCTTAAGCCACTTTTCCCTTTCAGCAGTCCTTTCAAATGTGGTCAAAAACACCTCCGGATCATCCTCTCCAGTCATTTTTGTCAGTAAACGGCTCACACCAAAGGATGAGGTATTATTGTAACCACTTGCCTCATTGGTCTGTGGACGTTGCTGTATTAATGTCTCTATTTGCTGTTGAAAACACTGCTCTTGCTTCTGCAACAGGTCTATGAAGCGGGCTTCAGATTGCTGCTGGGCTTGTTGCTGAGCTTCCAGACTCTGCAGGTAAGCTTTCTGCTGAGCTTCCAGACTCTGCTGGTGAGCTTTCTGCTGAGCTTCCAGACTCTGCTGCAAAGTTGCATTTGTCTGCTGCTGGGCTGCAAGGCTCTGTTGTTGAGCTGCAAGGCTCTTTTGTAAACCTGCATTTGTTTGCTGCTGATTTGCATTTGCTTGCTACTGGTTTGCATTTGCTAGAGCCAGCTGTCTCAGTATCTCCTCCATGCTGGCCTTAAAAAATAAATTTAAAAAAAACTGCCAAAATTCTCCACCAACTGTGAGGGGTTTAGCTCAGCAGCGGGTGTGTGTGACCCCCTGGATGGGTTCACAACACAAAATTAGGCACAGCAGACAGCGTTGTAGGTGCAAAAAAACAAAAGATGCGGTTTATTTATGCTACATGCAGTGAAACATATAACAGCCAAACAAAAATAAAACATGAAAATAAATCCTGGTCAGCTTGACCTCTAATTACACACTTAGATTCCCTGTCTACCAACTGAGTGCAGCCTTGTGCTGCACCAGTCCCTGTCTCTGTTGTAGAGGTTTGCCACACAGGCGTTAACTCACCGCACAGAACAGGTGTCACACTCCCCAGTCTATACAAACACAAAACTGGTTCCAGGATGGAGCATCTCCCTAAGCATGCTGGGGTTTTTTGTAGAGGTCTTAATGAGCCCACTTACTTCAGCTGGGCTCATTAACTCTTCCCCTCTAATTGTAAAAGTCTGCATAAAGCCTGAATCTAGGGCACACATATTTCCCATCCTGGATACAACCAGGTGACTTTACCTGCGTGCTGCCACAATATATATATATATATATATATATATATATATATATATGTATATATATATGTATATATATATATAGATATATATATATATGTGTGTGTGTGTGTGTGTGTGTGTGTGTGTAAAAAACATACACATTTATAATGGTAAAGGGAGAGAAACACTCTCTGGGGATGTCCAAAGGGAAGAGGGGGGGGGGGGGGTTCAATCTATGGACAATAGGTTAATCCAAGAGCCCTATGTGTATAGAGCATTACTGTGCCACCACAAAAGCATATGTGTATATACATGCATCTGCATACTCTTTTGTAGTTTAGGCAGGTAGTAAAAGATCGGTATACGTGGCTTTTTAGTTCTTATATATTCCCATTAATTTTTACTTTGTATATTGGAATCCAAAGCCTTGTCAACCAAGTCATAAAATTCCTGATTACTAATATAGGAGGGAAGCAGTGCCAATAGACGTTGAAAGCAGGGGTCTGTCATTCGGAGAAAATTCCTGAAATCATCAGGATTATTCTCCTGGAGCTCCTGCAGCAAAGGCACATAACAGAATTGGTCAAGATTAAGCAACCAATTCTTGGTCCAAGAACTCCTCCTCTCCCTGTTCCTGGACTGGACTTGGGTCAAAGCAATAACTCCAAGCCCAATAATAGCACGATCTCTCCGAAGAGAACGCCACATGGCTAGTAGATGAACGGCCAACGTACTGACAAGCACGCACTGAAAATCAGAAAGGACCTGACAAGCACGACCCGAAAATCAGAAAGGACCTGACAAGCACGACCCGAAAATCAGAAACTAACAAGTACGCACTGAAAATCACAAGCGAACTGAAAAGAATGCACTGAAAAACAGAAACGACCTGATAAGCACGTACTGATAAACAGAAACGACCTGATAAGCACGTACTGATAAACAGAAACGACCTGATAAGCACGTACTGAAAAACAGAAACGAACTGACAAGCATGACCTGAAAATCAGAAACGAACTGACAAGCATGAGCTGAAAAGCACGAATCGACACTCACCAAAATTCTACACGAGATTAGCAGGAGGAGCCCAAAGGGTGGCGCATGTCTATTGAACTTCCTGTTCATCAGCTCGTAGTATGTCTAGTACGTGACTACGTTCGTAATTGTTGACCAACAATTGTGTGGCTGTGTGTATGCAATACAAGTTTGGGCCAACGCCCTTCGGACAAAATTCCGACCGTGTTTACGAGACTTTAAACTTGCACACGTTGTACACTTGCACAAAGTCTGGGATTTTGTAAGATTAGAGTCAGGTGTATGATTAACCAATTATACCAAGCAGGTGCTAATTAACATCAATTTCATAGGGAGGTGGAAACACAGTGATAAACAGAAACAGCTGGGTGGGAGGCTTAAAACTGGGTAAGGAACAGCCAAACTTTGCTACTAAGGTGAGGTTGTGGAAGACAGTTTCATGTCAGAGGTCATACACCATGGCAAGACGGTGTGAAATCAGTGGGACTCAGCAAAGAACTGGTGGAAACCAGTGGGACCCAGGTACAACCATTTACTGTCTGGTCAGAAGTGATCTTCATGGAAAAATTGCAGCCAAAAGCCATACTGATACTGAAACCATTCTGATGTGGAAACAAGGTTAAGCCACTAAACTATGCATAAAAAGTTTGAAAACTTAGAAACTAGGGTGCAGAAAAATTGCAGCAAGTGGTCTGGGCTGATGAGTTCAAATCTGAAATATTTGGCTGTAGCAGGAGGCAGTTTGTTGGCGAAGGACTGGAAAGCAGTAAAACAATGAGTGTCTGCAGGCAACAGTGAAGCATGGTGGAGGTTCCTTCAAAGTGTGGGGCTGCATTTCTGCAAATGGAGTTGGAGATTTGGTCAGCATCAATGGTGGGAAATACAGATAGATATTTATCCATCATGTCATACCATAAGGGAGGTGTCCGATTGGCCCAAAATGTATTCTGCAGCTGGACAATGACCTCAAACATACAACCAATGTCATTAAGAACTATTTTCAGCCTAAAGAAGAACAGGGACTCCTGATCTCAATATCATGGAGTCTGTCTGAGATTACATGAAGAAACAGAAGGATTTGAGGCAGCCTACATCCACATCCAGAAGAGCTGTGGTTAGTTTGCCAAGATGTTTGGAACAGCCTACCTACTGAGTTTCTGCACGTGCAGTGCAAGTATACCTAGAAAAATGAATGCTGTTAATCCTACAAAATATACAGTATATATATATATATATATATATATATATATATATATATATATATATATATATATATACACTATATTGCCAGAAGTATTGGAGTGCCTGCCTTTACACGCAGATAAACTTTAATAGCAACCCAGTCTTAGTCTGTAGGGTTCAATACTGAGTTGGCCCATCCTTTGCATCTATAACAGCTTCAACTCTTCTAGGATGATTGTCCACAAGGTTTAGCGGTGTGTCTATGAGAACGTTTGACCATTCTTCCAAAACCGCATTTGTGAGGTCAGGCACTGATATTGGACGAGAAAGTCTGGTTTGCAGTCTCTACTCTAATGCATCCCAAAGGTGTTCTATCGGGTTGAGGTCAGGACTCTGTGCAAGCCTGTCAAGTTCCTGCACCCCAAACTTGTTCATCCATGTCTTTATGGACCTTGCTTTGGCACTGGTGCGCAGTCATGTTGGAACAAGAAGGGGCCATTCCCAAACTGTTCCCACAAAGTTAGGAGCATGAAATTCTCCAAAATGTCTTGGTATGCTGATGCCTTAAGAGTTCCCTTCACTGGAACTAAGGGGCCAAGCCCAACCCCTGAAAGACAACCCCACACCATAATCCCCCCTCCACCAAACTTTCCACTTAGCACAATGCAGTCAGGCAAGTACCGTTCGCCTGGCAACCACCAAAACATGGCACGTCCATCAGATTACCATATAGAGAAGCATGATTTGTAACTCCAGAGAACACTTCTCCACTGCTCTAGAGTTTAGTGGTGGCACGCTTTACACCACTGTATCCAATGCTTTGCATTGCACTTGGTGATGTAAGGCTTGGATGCTGGTGCTCGGCCATGGAAACTCATTCAATGAAGCGCTCTATGAACTGTTGTTCTGCTAATCTGAAGGCCACATGAAGTTTGGAGGTCTGTAGCTATTCACTCTACATTGACTTCTTGCATACTGTGCGCTTCAGCATGCACTGACCCGGCTCTATAATTTTACGTGGCTTCGTAGCTGAGTTGCTGCTGTTCCCAGTTGCTTCCACTTTGTTATAATACCACTAACAGTTGACTGTGGAATATTTAGTAGCAAGGAAATTTCACGGATGGACTTATTGCACAAGTGGCAACCTATCACAGTACACCGCTTGAATTCACTGAGCTCCTGATAGTGACACATTCTTTCACAAATGTTTGTAGAAGCAATCTGCATGCCTAGATGCTAGATTTTATACACCTGAATACAATGATTTGGAGGAGTGTCCCCATACTTTTGGCAATATAGTATATATAGTATTCTTTACTCTTTTTTTAAACTTTTTTATTACATGAAGGGTATAGATCTGGCCAGTGGAGACCATGGATGAGGTTCCAGTTTTTGGCCCAATGCAGGGGCAATACAGAAAAGGCAAGTAAATACTGCTGACATTTCTGCCTATTGTAAAGCAGACCTTTTTTCTTTTTTATTGCATAAGGCTCTGCAGTGGCGTCACTAGGGTTGGTGTCACCTGGTGTCGTAAAACATGGTGTCACGCTCACTCCTGTCTAGCCTGCCCAGCACCCTACAGGTGCTGGGCAGGCTAGTTTTGGGCAGGCAGCTCATGGTCATGGGCGGCAACCCAAATTGGCCACTGTTAATGATCAGCACACTAATCCGTGTGCTGTCACGGATGGGGGTGACACCGCTGCAGTTTGACATCACTTCCTACTTGATGGTGTCACCCAGGCCCAGACTGACACTTGCTCCTGAGCTGTTATCAGAATCAGAAATGAAAATTTACGCTATTTGTCGCTGTTGCATGGGTGTGCACAGTTGTAAAGAATGAAATGCGTGGTATCTATTTACTTGGCGTGACATCATCTTTTATAATATACCAAAAATTGGGTTAGGTATTGTGTTTTTTTGCATTGAAACAAAAAAAAGGTTGTATTTTTTTTCACCCAAAATTTTTAAAAACCGCTGTGCAGATACCTTGTGACATACAAATTTACAAAGCCCTCATTTTATTCTCTAGGGTCTCTGCTTTAAAAAAATATATATAATGTTTGGGGGGGGGGGGGGGGTTAATTAATATTCTATAAAAATATACAGATTTGTACATGCAAACAAAAGTGTCATAAAAAGCCCAGGAGGTCAAGGTGCTAGTGAACTACATTATATCACATTATTTGTTCCTGGGTTTAATACCGCTTTAACGTTTTTGTAATACTACACTGTATTCCTTTTTTCTCATTCCACGCAGATGAAAAAAATTTTCAGGGAGTATACTCCTACAGACATAAGATAAAGATTTTGCTAAACTAGCTGATGTTCCAATAGTCTCAGCAAAAAACACTCCCTATTTAAAGATCTGTTCCGCGAGGAGGTAAAAGAGTTCTGTGGCCTTGTATGTGACCTTGTTGAAAGGCTGTGAAGGAAATCTTTCTTCTGGAATGTGACACAATGGCATTGTTCCTTTCTTTTATACATAAAGTCTTATTCGGTATGCAGAGATCAGAACTTACTATGATTTGACTTCACCTACCTCTGACAGAAGAAAAAACTTAGGTTGTATGTTGAACTGCTACCAGTAGGTGGCAGAAGATCCCCATAAAAATTTCCAGTCACAGTCTTGATGTGGTTCTCAGTCCAGTCACATATAATAATTATACAGTGCAGTGCTCAACTCCAGTCCTCAAAGTCCTTCAACAGTTCTTGTTTCCCTCATTACAATGTAAATTAAAGGAAGGAAACCTGTATTGAAATAATGTAGGCTGCAGAATTCTCCCTTCAAAATGCTAGTTGCCTGGCTTTTATAACAATCCAAAGGCTTCAATGTTTGCTGAGTATACTTTCTGACCTTTACCAAGTAGGTAATGACTTTGCTGGCTGCATGCTTGTTCTGGGTCAGTGGCTCAGAATGTAATAAAGCCAGAAACAAGCAGGCACCTAGCATTTTTAGAGAGGAATCGGCAATGGCGGCCTCTATATTTCAGCACAGGATTCCCCTGAAGCATGCAGTATGAAGGCCCCATCACTGAAGAAAGACTTAACGTGTTAATGTCATTTTAAAGGTACTTTGTGATAGTTCTACATCTACAGCTCTGATTGAAATCCCTAATGATCCAGATGTGAGTGTCCCTCATCTAGGCACATCCTGTTATAGGCTGACAACAATCGGTCTGTTGGCCAATTGTACTTCTGTTTTTGTCACCTTATTCCATGGACGTTTGTTTAATTTAGCGCCCATGGAGGCCCCGAGCTTCCAAGCTCCCCTTCCTTTTTTCATGCCACTGACACAGATGTCATATTAGTTCCCCCCCCCCCCCCCCCCCCACTGACACAAATGATGCAGCAATATTTTTACTTTTAGCAACAGCACCAAGGCGGGGAAATTTTTTCCTTCCAGTGACACCTTAAGGCATGAACATTTTTTCCTTCCAGTAATGCCACTGATGCGTGGACATTTTTTTCCTTACAGTGACACTACCAATGCAGGGACATTTGTTCCTTCCAGTAACACCACCAATGGAGAGGCATTTGTTCCTTCCAGTGACATCATCAATGGAAGGGCATTTGTTCCTTCCAGTGACATCAATGGAGGGGCATTTGTTCCTTCCAGTGACACCACCAATGGAGAGGCATTTGTTCCTTCCAGTGACACCATCAATCGAGGGGCATTTGTTCCTTCCAGTGACACCATCAATCAAGGGGCATTTGTTCCTTCCAGTGACACCATCAATGGAGGGGCATTTGTTGCTTCCATTGACACCATCAGTGGAGGGGAATTTGTTCCTTCCAGTGATACCATCAATGGAGGGGCATTTGTTGCTTCCAGTAACACCATCAATGGAGGGGCATTTTTCCTTCCAGTAATACTACCAATACAGGGGTATTTTTCCTTCCAGTAATACCACAAACACAGGGGCATTTTTTCCTTCCGTTGACACCACTGATGCAGGGATATTTGTTCCTTCCAGTAACACTACCACCGCAGAGACATTTGCTCTGTTTAGAGATACCAGAACCAAAACTGTGAATCTTTTTCCTTCCAGTGACACCGCTGATGCAGGGGCATTTTTCCTTCCTTTGACATCATTGATGCAGGGACATGTCTCCCTTCCAATGCATCATTGATGCAGGGACATTTTTTTCCTTCTAGTGACACCACAATTTCTGGCACATTTGCAGCGACATTTATTCCTTCCAAGTAACAACACCACTGCAGAGACATTTACTTCTTCCAGTGATACCACAGAGGCATATTTTCCTTCCTGTGACACCACCAAAACAGGAGCATTTTTCCTTCCAGTGACATCAGTGATGAAGGGATATTTTTTCCTTCCAGTGACACCACTGATATAGAGACATTTTTTCCTTCGAGTGATGAAGGGACATTTTTTTTCCTTCCAATGACACCACCAATGCCGGAATATTTTTTTCCATCCAGTAACAACATGGATACAGGAACATTTGTTCCTTACAGTGACACCACCAAGACACGGACAATTATTCCTTTCAGTACTATCTTAGCACCACGGATGACATTTTCTTTCCTGTTGGGACACTATGGACACGGGGGCATTTTTCCCTCACATCAATGCTGGGGCATTTCTTCTCTTCTCCCTGTTAGCCTCAGATTTTTCTGCAGGACAGAATGTGTGCCACTATTAAATTCTTTATTTTGCTGTGGTATGCCCAAACCATTGGCACAACTATTATTACATTCCAGCTCGGCGCTGAATAATTCATTATTAATCCCATCCACTACTCTGCCCGCAGGGGGCATAATTAGACATCTTTACCCTGGGCACCGGGTGACCTTGTCCCAGCACTGTTTGCTACCACAATGCAAACTCTGTTTTTTGAGTTTAGATCCACTTTAATGGCCCAAACACACAATGTGAAAATTGGACGACAGATCGTCCGAATTTTTTTGCTTAATAGTCGCAAGTAGAAATTGAATAGGTTACAAAATTCTAATACGACAGCAAAAAAAAAATCGGAAGTGATGTCATGTGTTGTAATGTATTTGTATTGGATTTTCGGATGACAATTGTACTAACTAAACAAAAATCGTACGATTTGGTATAATGCGAGGAACATTTTCATTCTTGTCCGATCGAATAATATTGGATGAATTGTCATGATCGGCTCTCGAGAGCTCTGTACTAACGATCCAATTATCGTATGTTCGCATTGAATGCAGTATTTTTCGTCTGATTTTCGGGTTGTGTGTACGGGCCATTGGATCTGATGTTCCACTTTACTTTGGTCAGCCAACTTCATAGTGGACTCCATGCTTTGATTGAGCTGGCACATATATATATACTATTACACTCTTTGTATATATATATATATACACACATATATATATATATATATATATATATATATATATATATATATATTTGTTTTTTTTTTTGTTTTTTTTTTCATTTTATCTATATATATGATTATTATTTTTCTATGTGCCTCTTAAGCCCCATACACACTATCAGATTTTCTGCTGATTTTTTCCTTCAGATTTACCAAAACCATATAATATGAGGTCAAACCTTAGGAGTTTCAATGTGTATGTAATCAGGCTGGCCCTTTTACTACATGGTTTTGGTAAATCTGAAGACAAAAATCAGCAGAAAATCTGATAGTGTGTATGGGACTTTAGAGTAGTCCTCACCATTTCCTATTTCAAGTGTTTTTATGTAGATGCGTTGTATCTGGATTTATCTTGGTAAATGCATGTCACATATGTATGGATCCAATAATCGGGTGTCACACTGTGTCTGCATTTATCCTGGGACATGGTTTTTATGGATCCTATAATGGAGGCAGCTTCCCTTGATGTATATATGTATGCCTATATATGTAGACACACTTGCATTTTTTTGTGGGTTCTTCATTGGTCCAGTATGGATTGGAAAAAGGGTATATATGCACATCCCTTGTGTGCATATGTGGGGGCACATGGATATGTATGCCTGCACATGCATACATGTCTACATGGGACAATTGGTTTATTGTGATATATGTGCATATGTGTATATCATTATTTTTCATTAAGTCGATAGTTTTTCACTTGTATATTTATTTCTTGTTTTTCTTGGTTTACGGTATTATTTCTAAATGTTTACATGCCACTGTTGGTCCATGTTCCTATGTGTATGCAGGACCTTTTGGTATGCATGAGAACATGGACCTTCGGTTTGAGCTTTTACTCAAGTTTCTAGCCGCATGCTCCTTGGGGCTGAGGTTTGGTGATTGATCGAGCTGTGTTCTCATCACTGATTACCACTGCCCCCACCTGTAGCTATTGGGGCGGTCTATTTAAGATCTATCTGTTGTCTCAGTCATTGTAAGGATCAAGCACAAGTTGTATGTGTGAAACACGTCCACGTGACCACAGTTTGGTGTCTTTGGTGTTATCTTTGTGAAACAAAATAAAAGGCAATCGGAAGTTCTGTATGTGCAGCCATTTCTTTCTTCTTTCCATGTTGTTCACAGAAGACAGTTACATTTATAAGCAGCTACACAATTACTAAGTACTAGGGCTGGGAAAATTAAAGATGAATTCCTCGATTAATCGCTCATTTTTTTTATCGATCAAAATTCTTTTGATCGGTACTCACCTCTTCGCCGGCTTACGGGTTTTCAGGGAGTTCCATCAGAGATCTGGTGACGTCACGGACATAGACGTCACTGAACTCCTCCCCCTTCCCTTCGTTAGCAGACGGAGGCACTTGGGGAAAGGGGGAGGAGTCCAGTGACGTTTGTGTCCGTGACGTCACCGGACAGCCTGGACAGTGATGGTAAATATGGATGTGGTTAACTGGGATCATTCAGTGGGCTAAGCCCTTGTACACACGGTCGGAGAATCTGTCGGAATGTGTCCTATCGGACCGTGTCGTCGGATAATCCGACTGTGTGTGGTATGCATCGGGCTGATTCCGTCGGAATATCCGTCGGACCCAATTTTCCAACATGTTGGAAATATTTCCCGACCAACTGGGCTGATCGGACATACTCCCATCATGTGTAGAGAATTTTGATCGGACCAAGTGCCACGCATGCTCAGATCAAATTCCTACATCAAAGCTATTGGCTACTAGCCTGAATGTAGTCCCATCGTAACGAAATTACGTCATCACGTTCTGAAAGATCGGATTTTTTCGCCAACTTTGTCCGACCGTGTGTATGCAACCGTTTCGGACAAGATCTGACGGACAAAATCCGACGGGCAAAATCCGACGGATTTGGTTGTGGAAATCTCCGACCGTGTGTACAGGGGCTAAGTGTAGGCAAATTTGATAACCTCCGTTTTTAACATTGTTGTAAAAAAAGCAACAAGATCTAAACACTCTGGTATGTCTGCGTGACTAGCTAAAGTGATGCCTACTTGCCTACTATAGAGTGACTGACAGTCAATATACTAGATACGTTTTATAATTAAAGTTAAACTAACTTTCTACGTTTTTCTTAAAGTTTAATAAAAAAATGACATACGTGAGTGCTACAGTTCAAATTTAAAATGTATTTGTGTGAACTGTGAAGTTAAGTCGTGGATTGTGGAAACTAACTAGTGTTGGGTGATTGTATATAGTGTATAGTGTATTTACCACTGACTAATGCAGAGTTGTAATGCAAGGAGATCAGCTAAAAGTAGTTGGATCTGTATGTGCGTTATAATTAATCAAAATTAGCCAGTTAATTGATTTTTAAAAATCGATTAATCGAACAGGAAAATGTTAATCAGTAACAGCCCTACTAAGTACATTGACAGCACAGTATTAACAAGAATATCACCCAGCTTTATCCTGTCAAAGTCTCGTACGGTCATTTGTTTTGTCTGTTGTTAAATGTTGAATATACAGACTTTTTGTGTATATACTGAGCAATGTAATGCTTTTACTTTTAGGAAAATTGTGGATTTTAGAAGCAAAATATTTGTTCTCTTTTTATGTAAGAAAAATAAAGGCTTAGTGAAAATGCTACAGTTCTACTATTAGCTGTCATTAGTGTATCCTTGTGTTGGATACATTGTATCCGCAAACTCTTGTCTGCAGTTACTAAAGAGACGACTATTACGTGCTCTGTAAACACAAACCTACACTATAGTGTTTACTCTCCTTTATTTACACTCATATTTCCTAGATGTCTAGTAGAACAGGAATTGTGGGAATAAACCAGTCCAGCAAGGAGATTACTGCAATCCTAAAGCCATAGACTAAGGCTGTTGGATTTTCCAAAGATAAATTTTAAAGCCGAACCCTAACCCGTTTCGTTTTTTTTTTTTTTTACAGTTGGAAAGAATGAGGAAGCCTTAAAGCAGAACTAAAGGCAAAACTTTTTTTTTTAATGCTGTCCTCCCCTAAAGGAGATTCACCCTCTGTGATTGTTCTGTTTACCGTTATCATCGAAAGTAAAAGAAATTCCCACATTTTGGGTTGACACCAAAACCATAACAGAAACATTTCTTTTTACTTCCTGTATTGGCTATGGGATAGGAAGTGAAGGGAAATCTCCCCAATGGGGAACAGATAGCAAAAAAAAAAGTTGGCAAGGGTTGTAACCTTCCCTTACTACAAATTAAAAAAAAAAAAGTCTTGCCTTTAGTTCTACTTTAACCACAAAAGGTTTTACCCGCTTAATGACCAGGCCATTTATTTTTTTTTATTTTTTTGCGATACAGCGCCGCCTTACTTTAACTTACAATTGCGCAGTCTTGAGACGCTGTACCCAAATAAAATTTATATCCCCTTTTTTCCCCACAAATAGAGCTTTCTTTTGGTGGTATTTGATCACCTCTGCTGGTTTTTTTTTTTTTTCTGCGCTAAAAACAGCAAATTAGCAACAATAAAATAAATAAATAAATATATTAAAAATCGAATTTCTTCATAAGTTTAGGCCAATATGTATTCTACTACAGATTTTTGGTAAAACAAAACAACCCAATAAGCATATATTGCTTGGTTTGCACAAAAGTTATAGCGTCATCAAACTATGGGATAGATTTATGGATTTTTAGCTGGACTGCGACAGCAGCAGACAAGTTCAACACTAATTCCCCGTACACATCAGCGGATTTTCCGTCTGAAAAATCTTGGATGGTTTTTCTGATGGAATTCTGCTCAAGCTTGGCTTGTATACACACGGTCACACAAAAGTTCTCTGAACTTTCGACCGTCAAGAACGCGGTGACATACAACACTACAATGAGCCAAGAAAATGAAGTTCAATGCTTCAGAGCATGCGTCCAATTGTTTCCGAGCATGCGTAGGAATTTTGTGCCGCGGAAATTTGTACAGACGATCGGAATCTAGGATCGGAACTTTTTCTGATCGAAAAATTAAGAACCTGCTCTCAATCTTTTGCTGGCTGGAATTCGGCCAGCAAAAGTCCGATGGAGCATACACACGGTCGCATTTTCCGATCAAAAGCTCTCATCGGTCTTTTGCTGGCCAAATTTCCGATCGCGTGTACGCGGCATAAGTGACACTTTTTGGGGACCAGTAACACCAATACAGTGATCAGTGCTAAAAATATGCACGGTCACTGTACTAGTGACACTGGCAGGGAAGGGGTTAACATCAGGGGCAAACAAAGTGTTAAACACATCAAAGACAACACTTCTGTAATCTACTATAGAAATGATATGACTCCATGGCAGTAGAACTGTATTGGTTTCAAACAGAATAAAAAAATCAAGCAGTAAATTCTCCTGAGCTTGATTGGCTGGTTAAAGGTGACATTTTTTTGGGGGGAAAAATTCACCGCAAATTTCACTTTTTCATTAGACGGGAGTAAAGAACACTGGTTTTACAGGCAGCATATGTTTTTTTTTTTTTATGCCTTTAAAGCAGTATTAAACACAAAAGAAAACATTTAATTTACTGCAGCTTAGATGTGTTTGCTGCATTTGTTTCCTTTTTTGGGCTTTCTTTCTTCTATGTTCACCTCTTGATCCAGCCAGTAAGTCTGTTTTTCAGAAGTATAATCTCTCCAGCAAAATATATCAGTTTACACAGATGAGACAAACCATTTAACACTGACAGAGATGTTTACAATGATCAGATTTATTTATTCATGTAAAACCTTTATCCCAGAAGAAAAAAAACAGTTTACTGTAACTGATTATAAAGTATTAGCTGGAGTTTGACTTCAATTTTTTAGTGCATTTACAGTAAATTTACTGGTACATTTAACACTCTGCTTCCCCCAGACTGACAATGCTGCTGACTGCTGTGCCCCCTGTGCTCCTTCATTCAGAGTGGTGTCACCAGGGCTGGTGCAAGGATTTTTGACACCCTAGGCGAAACCTCATTTTGCCGCCCCCACTGGCTCCACTCCTGACTCCACCCCCTTTGCCTTGTCCATGTGACAGAAGGCGCCGCTATAGAGGAAGCATTGGATCTTCTTCCGCTAGCGTGCACCTCTAATTACACTACCAGTCGGACAGAGCAGCTGCCTGAGACTGAGTTACATGCTGAAGCCTGCAGAGCATGCAGACGTGGAGGGAAACCAGCGGCCAGGCGCCCCTATGCAGCAGTGCGCCCTAGGCGGCTGCCTAGTTTGCCTAGTGGTACCACCGGCCCTGGGTGTCACACTAATACAGGAGGTGTGTTAATGGCCAGATCACCAAGTCAAAACAGAGGGGGAAAAAAACTAAAAAAGGAAAATGAATGCAACCAACACATCTAGTAAGCTGCAATATATTACATTTTGGGTTTTAGGTTTAATACCACTTTAAACACAGATCAGTGTTAGCCTATGTGGCCATTCACATTAGGTGTTTAGATCTGTATTTTAGAAGCATTCAAAATACCCCAAAGCTGTATTTGGAAAAGACCTTATGCACATACATCCATCTACATGCCCACACACCCATAAACATGTGCATATGCACATATATTTATTCTAGTGGCTAGAAAAAAATAATATTCTAGCCAAAAGAATGCGTTTCTGCTCATATGCTCCTAAACACCATAAGCCTGTAAATGCTGGCAAATTCTGCGAGTGTCTCAGAGCGTCACTGGCGCCCCCGCACCTCTGGCCACATACGGTACTGCACACCCCGGAGGCTTGAATCCTGCTCGTCTTGCAAGACGTTTGCAAATCGAGTCAGGATTTTTTTTTAAAACAGCTCCTATTGAAATTTGCTCGTAAACCACATTATTCTCAATCTGAGGTTTTACTTTACAAATAATTGGGATCGAATCACCTCTACACAATTAACCACATTTTAGCATATAGATTCAGTTATGGAAATTTTATTTTGACTGTGTAATTATCAATGCTATAAATAATGCAAATTATTGTAACCTTATAGGCCAATTACAATGGCTAATTATTAAATAGGTATCATATGTCTCTACCACAAAAATATACACTATATTACCAAAAGTATTGGGACTGCCTTTACACGCACATGAATATATTGATATTGAGTTGGCCCACCCTTTAATATAACAGCTTTAACTCTTCTGGAAAGGCAGTCCACCAGGTTTAGGAGTGTGTCTATGGAAATGTTTGACCATTCTTCCAGAAGCGCATTTGTGAGGTCAGGCACCGATGTGGACAAGAAGGCCTGGCTCGCAGTCTCTGCTTTAATACATCCCAAAGGTGTTCTATTGGGTTAAGATCTGGATTCTGTGCAGGTCAGTCAAGTTCCTCCATCCCAAACTCGCTCATCCATGTCTTTTTGGAGCTTGCTTTATGCACTGGTGTGCAGTCATGTTGGAACAGGAAGGGGACATCTCCAAGCTGTTCCCACAAAGTTGTGAAATTGTCCAAAATATCTTGGCATTCTGATCTCTTAAGAGTTCCCTTCACTGGAATTAAGGGGCCAAGCCCAACCCCTGAAAAACATACCCCCACCATAATCCCCCCTCCACCAAATGATTTGGAATACTGCACAAAGCAAGGTTCATAAAGGCATGGATGAGCGAGTTTGGATGGAGGAACTTGACTGGCCTGCACAGAGTCCTGACCTCCACCTGATAGAACACCTTTGGGATGAGTTAGAGCAGAGACTGCGAGCCAGGCCTTCTTATCCACTATAGCGCCTGACCTCACAAATGCTCTTCTGGAAGAATGGTCAAACATTCTCATAGACACACTCCTAAACCTTGTGGACAATCTTCCCAGAAGAGTTGAAGCTGTTTTAGCCAGGCCTGGACTGGGACAAAAAAATAGGCCAGGGTAATTTTAGACTGAGCAGTCAATTTTCCAGAAACCGCCCGTTCGCGAGGGAAGTTGGTGACAGGATAATCACAGAGTCGGTCCTCCGCACTGTAATGTAATGGGGGCACTGTGATATAAAGGGACTGCACTGTAAAGGAAACTAATGATTACAGTCTCCCTTTACAGTGCAGTTCCCTTTTCATCACAGTGTCCCTACCAATCACATCCCCCCCTTCACAGGGCCACTTACAGTCCCCCCCCCCTTGTTTCTGTAATCACAGTGGCCCCTTTTACTCTCTGCCTCCCCTGCACAATCCTACCTTTGTGTCCTCTACTGGCTCTCCCACCCCTCCAAAGATGACATCCTATCAGCAGAGTAGTCTTTATACTTTTTTATTTTTCACTCGTATTTTTCAAATTTCCTCTCCTTTGTCTTTCTTTTTCTGTTTCCTTTTTCTCTCTTTCTCTTATTTTCTCTTTATATATCCCCCCTTTTTTTCAATCCGTGCTTCTTCCCTCCTTCTCCTCTTCTTCCCCCTTTCTTATCTCCTTTTTGCCGCTACTCCTCTTTATCTATTTATGCTTTCCTGTGTCCTCCATTACTCCTTGGTCTGTCATTTTCCTTTTGTGTCTCCTTTCCTTGTATACACTCCCGATCTGATGGCTTCACTTCTCTCTGTGCATTTACACTTCCCACATTTACTGTCTCCTTCACTCCTCTTAGTTTTTTGAATGGATGTAATCTGCCTAGGTGGGGTCTCCTTACGTCATACATTTCCATGACATCAGCAGCCCTAGCCCTGGCAGCGCCCCCCATTGCCTAGCTTTCGCTGACCGCAGCACGCATGCAGCGATAGCTGTTTTAATTGGATCCGACCTGCTGCCTAGCAACCACTGATCCCTGCACTCACGCTGTTTAGTGTACAGATCTCCTCCCCTGCTCTGCTGATTGATGACATTGTCGACAGGGCAGGAGAGCCTGGAGAGGAGACACAGGCACGGTCGCACAGCGGAAGGTGAGCAGCGGCCGCGGCCTGTGTTAACCCTCTCCAGGCAGAGGTCGCCGCTTACCTCCCACTGTGCAGCCCAGTTATCAACAGACATCGGAACGCGGCCCAGAGGTTGAGCCCGGCGGCCCCAGCCCACTGGGCAAATGCCCGGTGTGCCCTATGGCCAGTCCGGGCCTGGTTATTGAACCTTACGGACGAAGACTGGGATGTCATTAAAGTTCATATGCGTGTAAAAGGCATGTGTCCCAATACTTTTGGTAATATAGTGCCGTGAGTATCTGGTATTACAAAATCCTGTATCTTATGGAAGATGATTATTCCAATCTGGATCTCAGGTGCCTCCCCTACCCTTTAATAGTTCTTACTAAAACTAAAACGTGTATCCAAAGTGGAGTTGAGATCACACTGGAAAACAGTCTATCACAAGACAAGGAAACGCTTCATAAATACTCAGAATGCACATTTCAAGCGTCAATTACATCAATTCTTTAAACCAGGGCTCAACAAATCCCAGGCGTCAGGTCACTATGGTGACTAGAAAATGTGGCCTGTGCTTTTGTCAGCCCATTCACTGCTGGCACCAGGCAGGGCCATCTTTAAGGCAGGGCAAAGGGGGCAGCTCCCCTGGGCCCTGTCATTGTTGTGGGGCCTAAAGCAGCTGCCTCATACTTGCCAACTGTCCTGGTTTAAATTCCCTTATCACTTTATTTTTTAGTCCTTTGCAGTTTCCCGATATCTTATGCTGCTACTAATGCTGCTCATCTCTGCCCTATTGTTGTGTACAGATGACTCACCTGCAGACCCCGTGTTTACATGTAAATAACCATCATTGATAAGTAAAATAGCGTCTGCATTCATATGTAAATAGTCACAGACCAGCGGCATTGATATGTAAATAGAGGCGGCATTCATATGTATATCATGCCACCCTGAGGTCGTATCCACCATCACCTATACTGGATGCTGACCACTGGGAAAATACTATAAAGGGGCATGCTTAAAAGTCCTGCCTGCAACTGTGGTCATTACGCCTAACTATGCCCGTTCTTCAAAGATAAGCAAATGGGGGTGGGGGGGTGGGGGTAGTGCGGGGTGTGCAGAGGTAGGCAGAGAAGGAATTACAGTTTTGGTGCACAAGTGAGCAAGGAGGGCATGTATAGAGGTAAGGAAGGTGGGTGCAAAGATGAGCAAAGGAGGCAGCTAGAGTTAAGGAGGTGGAGGGTTGGAGTGGATGGGGGAGGTTTGGGGTTAGCAGGGGTTTTAGGATGCAAAGGTGTACTGACCAGTGATGTAAGTAACTCAGTTAAAATAAACAGTTACTTAACCCAGTTACTTTAGAGGGTAACGAGTAATCTAACTGATTACTCTTCCCCTCATGGTAATGCCGTTCCCATTACTTGGGCGGCGTTACCGCAATTACATCTACCGCCCGCTACCAGGTAGACGGGACTAGCAAAGGAAGTGAATGTCGCCGCCTCCATCGGCAAGATTGACACCTCGCGAGCCCCGTCGCTTGGTATGGATTTAAAGGGGAACCCCTACGCCGAAAAAAAGGGTGTGGGGGTCCCCCCAAAGTCCATAGCAGACCCTTATCTGAGCACGCAGCCCAGCCGGTCAGGAAAGGGGGTGGGGACGAGCAAGCGCCCCCCCTCCTGAACCGTACCAGGCCACATGCCCTCAACATGGGGGACATCATCCCCCAGCATCCCCCGGGACTGTGACATCATAACTGGCAGGGTCACCATGTGACATCATCTGTGAGCCCGCCCCTTATGCCTATATAAGTCACCGCACAACGCGTCCCTGCCATTATGGCCGGAGAGAGCATTGTGTCAACATTGGAAGGAAGAAGAAGAAGAGGAAAAGAAGAAGTAGGCGGCGGTGGCGACAAGACCGGGCCAACGCTAGTAAAAGAGCTGTAAAAAGATAGTGGAGGCCCGGCAGAAGAAGCGAAGAGCGGGACAAGACCCCCGAAGTCGGAAGAAGACCCCCGGATGGCGGCGGCGATGAAGGAGAAAGCCGGGCTCCCAAAGAGCTGTAAGAAGATAGCGGAGGCCCGGCAGAAGAAGCGAAGAGCGGGACAAGACCCCCAAAGTTGGAAGAAGACCCCCGAAGCTGTCTAATAAAGTACTTTAAAAACCTGTGTTGTATTTTTTTATGTACACTTTTTTCCCCAGGTGAATGGGTAGGGGTACATCATGCCCCATACTCATTCACATAGGGTAGGGGGCTGGAATCTGGGGTCCATCTTATTAAAGCTGGCTCCCGGATTCTGATAAGCCCCCCACCCGTAGACCCCGACAACCAACGGCCAGTTTGTTGGGAAGAGGCCCTTGTCCTCATCAACATGGGGACAAAGTGCTTTGGGGTGGGGGGGGGCGCAGGGCCACCCTTCCCCAAAGCACCCCCCATGTTGAGGGCACGTGGCCTGGTACGGTTCAGGAGGGGGGGGGGCGCTCGCTCGTCCCCACCCCCTTTCCTGACCAGCCAGGCTGCGCTCTCCGATAAGGGTCTGCTATGGACTTTGGGGGGACCCCCAGGCTGTTTTTTCGGCATAGGGGTTTCCCCTTTAAATCCATACCAGGCGACGGGGCTCGCGAGGTGTCAATCTCGCCGATGGAGGCGGCGACATTCACTTCCTTCGCTAGTCCCGTCTATAGAATATTAAAAAAAAAGTCACAGTTACTTTGCTGAGTAACTAATTACTTTTCCAATGTAGTAACTGAGTTACTAACTAAATTACTTTTTGGGGGAAGTAATTTGTAACTTAACTAATTATTTTTTAAAGATGACCAACACTGGTACTGACAGGGTAGATAAAGATGTAGGTCACATGTAGGGCAGCCCATTCATTTCAATGGGCTGCTCTATGCACTAGAAATTCAGAAGAAAGCCCCTAATGCTTTTTCAAAATCAAATGGTTCCACAGCATGTCAGCAGATGCGTGAGGATGTAATTAACAAATAATGTCACTGCTGTGCAGGGGCGTAACTAGAAATCACAGGGCCCCATAGCAAAATGTTGTATGGGCCCCCCCCCCCACCCAGGGGCGGATCCAGATTCTAGTCTCGGGAGGGGCACTGATAGAAAATACTTTTATGGGGGCAATTTATTGGGGCAATGGCTGATGTTGGCGCTTCAATTATCACGGCACCATTTGTGTTATGGTGTCAGGATGATTGAAACACATTATTTCTATTATTGCATTGTTATAGAAAATTAAATAGTTCAACTCACCATAATGCAGAATCAGTGGGAGCCTCGAGTGTGTCACCTGCCACCAGATGCAGATTGTCACTTGTCACAAGTTGCGGATTGTCCACCTGCCACCCATTGTGGATTGTCCACTTGCCACGTGACCTGCCACACATTGCAAATCGTCCACTTTCCACGTCACCTGCCACACATTGGGGATTGTCCACTTGCCACGTCACCTGCCACACATTGCGGATTGTCCACTTGCCACGTGACCTGCCACCCATTGTGGATTGTCCACTTGCCACATCACCTGCCACACATTGTGGATTGTCCATTTGCCACGTTACCTGCCACCCACTGCGGTTTGTCCACTTGCCACGTGACCTGCCACACATTGCGGATTGTTCACTTGCCACGTCACCTGCCACACATTGCGGATTGTTCACTTGCCACGTCACCTGCCACACATTGCGGATTGTCCACTTGCCACGTGACCTGCCACCCATTGCGGATTGTCCACTTGCCACGTGACCTGCCACCCATTGTGGATTGTCCACTTGCCACATCACCTGCCACACATTGTGGATTGTCCATTTGCCACGTCACCTGCCACCCATTGCGGTTTGTCCATTTGCCACGTCACCTGCCACCCATTGCGGTTTGTCCATTTGCCACGTTACCTGCCACCCACTGCGGATTGTCCATTTGCCATGTCACCTGCCACCCATTGCGGTTTGTCCACTTGCCACGTGACCTGCCACACATTGCGGATTGTTCACTTGCCACGTCACCTGCCACAAGTTTCATATTGTCCCCTTGCCACGTCACATGCCACAAGTTTCAGATTGTCCCCTTGCCACGTCACATGCCACAAGTTTCAGATTGTCCCCTTGCCACGTCACATGCCACAAGTTTCAGATTGTCCCCTTGCCACGTCACATGCTACACATTGCAGATTGTCCACTTGCCACGTCACCTGCCACACATTGCGATTTTCCACTTGCCATGTCACCTGCCATCCATTGCGGATTGTCCATTTGCCATGTCACCTGCCACACATTGCGGATTTTCCACTTGCCATGTCACCTGCCATCCATTGCGGATTGTCCATTTGCCATGTCACCTGTCACACATTGCGGATTGTCACTTTGCCATGTCACCTGTCACACATTGCGGATTGTCACTTTCCTGTTAAAGTCGCTCTGTTTGCCAGTCTGAGTCAGGCAGCAGAGAGAGGATGTAATCTCTGCTGCCTGCACAGTGAGTGAGAGCGGAGCTGGCAGTTTGCAGGGCGGGCGCCGGGCGGTGAGAGATGATGTCATCTCTCTGCCCCGCCACCCGCTGATTGGCCAGCCACTAAGCCTCCCCGCAGCTTCCCCAACAACCCCCCGCCGCCGCCGAGTCACCTGGCTGTGTCCGCTCGTACAGTCAGTGTGACTGTACGAGCGCCGAGCGGACAAGGAGCTCGGCGGCTCACCTGCCGCCCGCTCACCGGGCCCTCCTCAGCTGCGGGCCCCGTAGCGACCGCACGGGTCGCTATGGTGGTAGTTCCGCCACTGCTGCTGTGTATCTGCTAAAGGGCTGCATGTTTCTGTGGTGTCAGGAAAGTAACTTTGCATGCGTTCCCGACACAAAGAAATGTGAACACAAGCTAAATGTCTCAGTTACATTGGTGGTCAGTGTAAATCTTCTCATTACATTGGGGCTTGGTGTAGAATCCTTTCATTCACACTAGTGGCCAGTGTGAAGGTCCCCCTTCCATTAGTGGTCAGTGTAAATCCCTCCTTACATTGGTGGTTACGGTGAAGGTTTCTAATACATTGGTGGTCAGTGTTGAAACTCCTCTTTATATTGGTAGTCAGTAAAAAAATCAACATTGCCATTGATCACACCCTCCCCTCCCCCCAACACTGCCACTGAACCCTAGGAGTTTTCTGTCTATTGATGGGTTCCCTCACCACCCCAGTCCATGGTGCACAGGCAATGAGAAGATGATGTGCTGTAACCTCTAGCAACCAAGCAGTGAGCAGTAATGATGTGCAGTAACCTCTAGCAACCAATCAGTGAGCAGTATTGATGTACAGTAATCTCTAGAAACCAATCAACAAGCAGAAATCATGTGCTGTAACCTTTAGCAACTAACCAGTGAGCCATAATGTGTGCTGTAACCTCTAGCAACCAGTCAGTAAGCGGTAATGATACACTGTAACCTCTGGCAACCAATCGCAATTGCTGCCTGATTCAGTAAACTGATTTTGAGTCTAGCTGCTATTTTTTGTATGTCTTGGAGCAGGTGGAGAGCTATTAAAGACGGCCCTGGCACCAGGCGTGAGCAATTTGCGATTCTGCATTTCCGTGTAGGAGGGGCCCGCACCAGCTGTGGTCCCACTGGCTCCCTTACATGCCGATCACTATGCCAATTGTCAGAGCAAGTAAACAACACAGATCTCTCTACTAACAGTGGGGATGTGTCATTTTTTTTCTTTAAATGTATTTTTTTTGTTTTTACGGCAAAAAACGAAAAAATCCAATGGTGATCAAGTACCACCAAAAGAAATCTCTATTTGTGTGAAAAAATTATAGAAATGTAATTTGTGTGCGGTATTGCACGGCCGTGCAATTGTCAGTTAAAGTAGCACATCACCACATAGCAAAAATGCTTTGTTAGTTCAAAAACCTGGCTCCTAACTTTTTTAGCTGGCTCCTAAATTCAAGGAAAATTTGTCAAGCCCTGCTTTAAATCAACATTGTGATATTTAGAAACCCTCCAAGTGCTTAAATAACACCTTGCCGCACAATTGGTGCTCCTCCAGGGTGCATGTAATAGGGGCTGGCACATCGCCCCTGCATCTGCCATATCCTATTTTGATGTGGTAAGGCTTAACTAATTTGATGTGAATAAAGTTTTTTGTTAGATGCTGATTTTACTTTCTTTTCATAGATTTTTTTGTCTGACAGTTCTATTATTTGTTCACATAAATTTGCATGCAGATCGTAAATCTTCCATTGGCAAACAATACGCGCTGTAGTTGTTCAATACATTTTAAATGCCATGATCTTCTGCCTCAACTTTTGAAAGCCCCTTTGAACCCCATTGTCTGTACATTTATAATACCCCATTAAAATATTTAAAAACAAAACAAAGTCTTATATCTTATGATTGGCAGGAATAAGATATAAAATATTTAATACAAGTAATCTCAGCAGCTGAACTGGACAGTACACGGTTTGTGATTTAAGGGGTTTCTAGTTTACATTTTGTTCTGGGGTTCATAGACCCTAGATGTATATGGGCCTTTCACTCCTATCCACTTCCTACAGAAAAATACTGCATGGAAATTAAATTCAAGTAGTAATATTAATTATTCCTAAGCATGTGCACACTGAATGTTTATACTTTATATTAAAGCAGACCTTGTTCAAAATGTAAAGTCCACTTATTCTTTAGATCTCTGCCTCCCTCTCTAAAGACACACTAATAAATATCCCCAAAAAATAAAAAATAAAACCAATGGGAAAAGGATTTAAAAAATCTATTTACCTTTCACCCAGTTTATGCCCACAGTGCCTAGAAGAGAATAACATTAAGGCCATCTGGTGGGATCTTAGGAAGCTGAGTATCCCAGATCTCACGAGAAGATGTGCCTGCACTGTGCTGGAGTGATTTTTTAGAGGATTGGGCGACTTGGCTTTCCCAGGTACTTGCCAGAAGGCTGGGGCTGTGGATAAGGTGGTACCACTGGTCCTTCTGTACGGGGCCTCGGGCTAGAGGGTGGGCCCAGGCAGCAGGGTGAATCAGATGCGGGCAGGGAGGGTGATTGACGCGATGGGGGGGCAATTACTGGAACCGATCCCCGGTCTCTCTGCAGCAGCTGAAAGCTAGCTTCTTCTCCTTTCTCTCCTGCAGGCTTTCAGCTACTGCAGAGAGAGCCATAAAGGGGTATGGTTCTAGTAATTGCCCCACACCGCACCAATCACCATCCCTGTGCACCATATATTTCCTCCCCCCTCCCATCCCTACAGTGCTTCCGGCTTTCCTCCTCACCTTCGTGCCGGCAGGTGCAAGCATCCAATAGGAACCTTCAGGATGGAGAATGGGGGAAGGTTCCAGTAAAATATATTTCCTTCCTTTCCTGAGTGAACACAATGTGTGATCGGTACCAATCACTTATTGTGTTCATTCATGACTGAAGCATAGTAAACTGTGTTTATTTAGAGGTGGGTGGGAGGGGCTTATTAGGTTGGCTGTATGGGGCCCCATGGTTTCTAACAGCAGCCCCGACAAGACCTATAACATCACCCAGGTTATTTACATTTTTCATTGGTCTTCCAAAATGTTTTAATTTTTTTGTCTGTTTAGTGCCATGTTCTTACATGGGGGATCTAAAGAATTAACAGACCATGCATTTTTGTGCAAATTCCACTTTAAACAGCAAAATGTTAAATAATAGAGGTGTAAAACCCCTGTTTTTTTTGTTTTTTGTTTTTTTACCCATCTGCGTACTATTCAAGAGATTACCATTTACTTCCTGTGCCTTAAGTTCTTGTCCTCTTGGGGACCTTTCCCTCACTTCACGTTCCTATGACATTGTGAAATTTGCTCTCATTTCCTCTCAGGGTGACAACTTTGCATTAGAGAAAGGTAGAACTCCTTGACTCAGGCGGCAGTGTCTACCACCGGGGTGCATTAAAACTGAAGCTCAACCGCCTGTTTTTACCAAGCTGTGACTGCTTGTGTGAAAGAGAGTCTAGTGAAAAAGACATTTCCCCAATGAGGCTTTAGTCAGAAACCCAGGGGTTCTAAAGCCTTGTACACACAATCGGATTTTCCGCAGACAAAACCTTGGACTTTTGTCCGAAGCCGTGTGTCTGGATTTTGTCTTGCATACAAACGACAAGGAATTGTTGGCCAACAAACACAAACGTACTGATGTACTACGTTTTTTTTTTAGCTCTTTAGCACCACCCTTTGGGATCCTTCTGCTAATTTTGTACAAATTATCATATCGTATATCGTTTGGTGAGTGTTGATTTGCGCTTTTCATTTCGCGATTTTCATTTCGCCCTTTTCAGTTTGTTTCTGAATGGCCGTTCATCAACCAGATACATTGCAGAATCAGAGGAGATAATGCGTTATTTATTATTGGCCTTGGAGTTATTGCTTTGACCTGAGTCCAGTCCAAGAACAGGAGTAGGAGGAGTTCTTGGACCAAAAATTGGTTGCTTTATTAATCGTGACCAATTATGTCATATGCCTTTGCTGCGGGAGCTCCAGGAGAATAATCCAGATGTTTTTCGGACTTATCTCCAGATGACGGACCCTTGCTTTCACCAACTCTTGGCATTGTTGACCCCCTATATTAAGAAGCAGGACAAATGCATGAGTCTTTTATTTTATTTTTTGGTTGAATAATAATGATTTGATTTGGTATATTTTCTATATTTTTGGATGCGTACAATGCACTTTTTGGCTAAGTTCTATTGGCAGATAGCATATCTAATTTCATTTGTTTTCTTTCTATTGTTAATGCACAATAAAAAAAAATTGTGGAGAATAATACTTGGCTATGTGTTTTACTTCAAATGACAGTTTGGGAGTAGGCTAAAAAAATACAATGTAAAATTAACACCAACATAGTTGTATCTTTGAACTTAAAAACTACGGGATAAAGGTGTTGTGGTAACTTGCCCAAAAAAAAAAAAAAAAGCATGATAATATTATTCTTGATATCACTAGAAAAAAAAAGCGTTTGAAAATGTGTTTGCAATAACTCCATCAATATCACCAGCAAAGCAGCTTCATTATTATTAAAGAAGAGAATGTGCGCTGCATTTGGAGATTTCATAATTTGCCACGTCACGAATGTTAATTCTCCATTACGTATACTAGTTTACAAGACCGACCGCTTCTGGCTCGTCCTTGCTTCTGAGCATGCTGTGCTTGTACTTGTGTACACACGCTGGGAAAATCCAACAACAGACATTTGTCCACGGAAAACTTTAAAACCTGGCATCCAAAATTTGTCCGCGGGAAATCCGACAGTTGCCCGATGGAGCGTACAAACGGTCAGATTTTCCGCCAACAGCCTGTCATCACACAATTCCCATCGGAAAATCCGATCATGTGTACGAGGCTTGACTCTCTCCCACTCTATCCAACAAACAAAACCGTTTTGGCTGAAGGCACCTTGTAAGAAGATCTCTTTTACATGTGTAGTTAAAAAGCAATTAGCTGCTTTACAGTTACCCTTTAACACGGCTAGTTTTACATGCTAGACGTGCACTAAGATCCTATGCAGAACTCGATTTACAGGCATAACAAGCCAGTGACTTTAGCTGTATAGTTGGACAGAAATGTATACAGGAATGGAATACATGATGGAAGGAAATACACATTGTTGTTTGGTGTATGCAGCACCAGTGGACAAAAATATTATCATTACACTCTACTATAAACAGCCCGCCACTGTAAACTAAATTCTGAGCCGTGTCAACATTTCTTAGCAGAATAATAATATAACATATAAACATTTGGCAAGCCTTACATTTAGTGATACTATGTATATAGGCAAAGTAAATAGGCATCTGGTGTTTACATTCACAACCAGCACATGCAGCAATAATAGTTTTCTCTGCTGAGATGGCAATTTCACATGTTTTCAGATAATTTAATTTACCGAAACAGAGAAGGCAAAAACATGACTGCAAAATGTTGCCAAAATGACTTAAATATTTTCAGTTTACTACTAAAAGGTATCACTTTGACATATGTTTTTTTTTGTGGTATTGCATTCTGACAGCAGGGAGCCTTCCCCGCCATCATAATACAATGATCAGTATTTGCAGGCAATAGCTAGTTGCACTGATCGTTCAGAAAAAAAACCTACATTGATAAATCGACTTGTGTATAACCAGCCTGCCCATACATGGATCGAAATTCATCCAGTCCTTGCTTAATTGGCTGAATGTCGGTTCGCGTATGGCTGGCTTAAGGGCTCATGCACATGAGTGTAATCCAAGAAGATCTATCATTAACCACCTCCTGTCTGCCGTATAGGGAAATGACGGTGGACGGGATCTCCTCTCATTCTGGGACAGCGTTATATGACATCGCCCCTGTGTCACGGCTCTTGCTTGGTGATTGCGGGCGCACCGTGTCCCTAGGACAGAGCGCAATTCTGATCTCGGTAAAGAGCCAGCTCTTTACCCATGTGAACGGCTGTGTCCAATCACAGCCACTCACATGTAAATGCAGAAGTGCCATTTATCGGCTCTCCTTGCCTCATACTGATAGAGTGGCATCTCCTCACAGGGGAGACTGTACAGGTAATCAGGGCACACTGATCATCAGTGCCCTGATTACACTGCAGACCCAACAGTGCCCAGCAAGTGTTGCCAGTCTGTGCCCATAAGGGACACTAATCAGTGCCTATCAGTGACACCAATCTGTGGCCATCAGTGACACCAATCAGTGCTGCCTTTCAGTGCCTGCTCATCAGTGCTGCCCATCAGTGCCGTCTATCAGTGTTCATCAGTGCCGCCTATCAGTGTTTATCAGTGTCGCCTATCAATTTGGCATATTAATGCCTCCTCATCAGTGCCACCTAATCAGTACCCTTCAGTGCCGCCTCATCAGTGTCCATCAGTGCAGCCTTTCAGTACCCATCAGTTCCACCTTATAAGCGCACATCAGTGAAGGAGAAAAATCCCTTATTTATAACTTTTTCTGACAGAAACTAAGAAAAACTTATTTTTTTTCAAAACTTTTGGTCTTTTTTTTATCAAAAAATAAATAAAAAATCCCAACGGTCATTAACCAAATGCCGACTGCTGCATGACAATTTATATTGGCAGAATGGCACGGGTCTAGTGGGCACGCACGCGCTGCTGGTGCCGTGGGAGCGTACCCTCAGGTCCTGCAAACTCAATGTTCGCAGATGGAACGCGATTGCGGCGAGAAGAGGCAGAACCGGGAAATGCCTATGTAAACAAGTAATTTCCCTGTTCTGCCTAGCAACATGACAGGGATAACCTACAGTTAGAACACATCCAATGAACACACTTAACCCCTTGATTGACCCCTAGTGTTTAACCTGTGGAAGAAATTCTTTTTTTTTATATATTTGTGGGGATATTTATTATAGCAAAAAGTTAAAAATATAGCTTTTTTTTTCAAAATTGTTGGCACTTTTTTTGTTTTTAGCGCAAAAAATAAAAACCACAGAGGTGATCAAATACCACCAAAAGAAAGCTTTATTTGTGGGGAAAAAAACACGTAAATTTTGTTTGGGTACAGCTTCGCACGACCGCGCAATTGTCAGTTAAAGAGACACAGTGCCGAATCTCAAAAAATGCTCTGGTCAGGAAGGGAGTAAATCCTTCCAGGGCTGAAGTGGTTAAATAACACCAAAAGAAAGCTCTATTTGTGTGAAAAAAATTATAAAAAATTTGCATGACTGCGCATTTGTAATTTAAAATGTGACAGCTCTGAAAGCTGCAAATTGGCCTGGGCAATAAGGGAGTGAAAGTTCCCTGTATTGATGTGGTTAAACATTTTTTTTTTTTTTTTCTAGAGGACCAAGTGCCTATAGCCAGTGCCGGGACAAAGTTATCCAGCGCCCAGGGCAAAGATGCCAAACTGCCCCCGCTTTCCCTTAGGGTTAGGGTCAGGGTGCCCCCTATCCCTGCAATAAACCATTGCGCCAGGGGCAACCGTCCCTCCTGCCCACCCCTTGTCCTGGCTCTGCCTATAGCATTAGGTCCGGTTCAATTTCATTCCTCTGTTTCTAAGCAGTGTATTTGGGTGTATTTGGGTGTATTCAATAACCTGTCTGACAACGCCGCTAGAAAGTAGACAGATTTGTGATTGGCAGCTCTGGTATTTGGCAGCAGGGGCCGCTCTAGGGAATAACTTCACCATTCACAAAAAAAATAAAAAATAACACAGCCTGCGGTGCTGTGTGATTATTGGTGGCTGCTTTTACACATACACAGCCCAGCCAATGGATCACATACCGCAGTTATATCAATAAGCAATCAGCAGTGTCAGGCTGCGTTATACATGACACTGGTCCAACTGCACTGAGCATTCATTCATAAAAATGAAAGCTGATGTAATCCATCAGCCTGGCTGTGTATGTGTAAAGCAACCACTAACAGACACACAAAGCTGCGTATCTGAGCGATCTGAAACTATTAATAATGAATGATGAGCACTGGTTGACCATTCATGATAGTAAAAGATCGCTCAGTCCTGAGGCTCTGTGTAATGTGCTTGTGTCAGGGACTAGTGATGGACGAACTTCCGACGGGACGTTTTTCGCGAACGTGGACCGGAACGTTCGCGGCGGGCCCCATTGACTTCAATGGGAGGCGAACTTTGCAAACCTACAGGTCAAATTTGCAGGCACAAAATAATTACTAGCTGTGCAAACATAGTCCCATCACATGGCCAATGACATAACACATGTATGAGGTGAGTCTGGGATCGACAACTACAAGCATTCTTTTTTTATATGGGAAATTGTTGTGACAATTCAGGACTGTGGAGCGCATGAAGGCAATGGAGGAGAGGGAAGGTCAAGGTAGGCAAAGAAGAGGGTGCAGGAGATGATCACCAGCAGCGTGACATACAGCAATGACATCTGCACCGTGATAGAGTCATCTGACACCAGCACCGTGATAGAGAGCACTGACATCAGCAGCGTGACATACAGCAATGGAACCTGCACCATGATAGAGTGATCTGACAACAGCACCGTGATAGAGAGCACTGACATCAGCAGCGTGACATAAAGCACTAACACCAGCACCGTGATATACAGCACTGACAGTAGCACCGTGATAGAGAGCACTGACATCAGCAGCGTGACATACATCAATGACACCTGCACCGTGATAGAGTCATCTGACACCAGCACCATGATAGAGAGCACTGACATCAGCAGCGTGACATAAAGCACTAATACCAGCACCGTGATATACAGCACTGACAGCAGCACCGTGATAGAGAGTACTGACATCAGCACTGTGATATACAGCACTGACACCTGCACCGTAAGCAGCCCCAGGAGAAAGTCAGCATAGCACAGGGATGGTGGGAGCCCCTCATAATGAGCATAGCACAGGGATGGTGGGAGTCCCTCATAATGAGCATAACACAGGGATGGTGGGAGCCCCTCATAATGAGCATAACACAGGGATGGTGGGAGCCCCTCATAATATGCACAGCAGAGGTACAGCCCCAGGAGGAAGTCAGCACAGCACAGGGATGGTGGGAGACCCTCATAATAAGCAGCCCCAGGAGGATGTCAGCATAGCACAGGGATGGTGGGAGCCCCTCATAATAAGCAGCCCCAGGAGGATGTCAGCATAGCACAGGGATGGTGGGAGCCCCTCATAATAAGCAGCCCCAGGAGGAAGTCAGCACAGCACAGGGATGGTGGGAGCCCCTCATAATAAGCAGCCCCAGGAGAAAGTCAGCACAGCACAGGGATGGTGGGAGCCCCTCATAATAAGCATAGCACAGGGATGGTGGGAGCCCCTCATAATGAGCATAGCACAGGGATGGTGGGAGCCCCTCATAATATGCACAGCAGAGGTACAGCCCCAGGAGGAAGTCAGCACAGCACAGGGATGGTGGGAGCCCCTCATAATAAGCAGCCCCAGTAGAAATATGACACCGCTCAACCTCTTCAAAGAGGAGGGTACGGGCATATAGTATGGTGTGCTTTTTTTGGACAAGGAAGTGAGCCAAATGAAGAAAGAAGGTCTGTGTGCTCGATTTAAAAAATTGTTTATAGACATATACATGGTCTACTGGTCACATGTGTTGAATTCCTCCGAGATCCATGCCTCATTCATTTTACATCAGTCCCTATACTGATGAAGGACTGCTGCAGTATAGGGCAGCGGTCAGCAGTAGTGCACCTCAACCCTATGTATTGTGGACCTATACCAGTCCTTACAGAATAGAAGACTGTACCTCACTCAACCCTATGTACTGTAGCACCCTACACCAGGTTAACAGTCCTTATAAGGACCTTTGTGGAACAAGTAGGTTGTGTGTGACTGATTAGCAGACTGTAGTCAGTCCCTATACTGATGAAGGACTGCTGCAGTATAGGGCAGCGGTCAGCAGTAGTGCACCTCAACCCTATGTATTGTGGACCTATACCAGTCCTTACAGAATAGCAGACTGTACCTCACTCAACCCTATGTACTGTAGCACCCTACACCAGGTTACTAGTCCTTATAAGGACCTTTGTGGAACTAGTAGGTTGTGTGTGACTGATTAGCAGACTGTACATCAGTCCCTATACTGATGAAGGACTGCTGCAGTATAGGGCAGCGGTCAGCAGTAGTGCACCTCAACCCTATGTATTGTGGACCTATACCAGTCCTTACAGAATAGCAGACTGTACCTCACTCAACCCTATGTACTGTAGCACCCTACACCAGGTTAACAGTCCTTATAAGGACCTTTGTGGAACAAGTAGGTTGTGTGTGACTGATTAGCAGACTGTAGTCAGTCCCTATACTGATGAAGGACTGCTGCAGTATAGGGCAGCGGTCAGCAGTAGTGCACCTCAACCCTATGTATTGTGGACCTATACCAGTCCTTACAGAATAGCAGACTGTACCTCACTCAACCCTATGTACTGTAGCACCCTACACCAGGTTACCAGTCCTTATAAGGACCTTTGTGGAACAAGTAGGTTGTGTGTGACTGATTAGCAGACTGTACGTCAGTCCCTATACTGATGAAGGACTGCTGCAGTATAGGGCAGCGGTCAGCAGTAGTGCACCTCAACCCTATGTATTGTGGACCTATACCAGTCCTTACAGAATAGCAGACTGTACCTCACTCAACCCTATGTACTGTAGCACCCTACACCAGGTTACCGGTCCTTATAAGGACCTTTGTGGAACTAGTAGGTTGTGTGTGACTGATTAGCAGACTGTACGTCAGTCCCTATACTGATGAAGGACTGCTGCAGTATAGGGCAGCGGTCAGCAGTAGTGCACCTCAACCCTATGTATTGTGGACCTATACCAGTCCTTACAGAATAGCAGACTGTACCTCACTCAACCCTATGTACTGTAGCACCCTACACCAGGTTACCAGTCCTTATAAGGACCTTTGTGGAACTAGTAGGTTGTGTGTGACTGATTAGCAGACTGTACGTCAGTCCCTATACTGATGAAGGACTGCTGCAGTATAGGGCAGCGGTCAGCAGTAGTGCACCTCAACCCTATGTATTGTGGACCTATACCAGTCCTTACAGAATAGCAGACTGTACCTCACTCAACCCTATGTACTGTAGCACCCTACACCAGGTTAACAGTCCTTATAAGGACCTTTGTGGAACAAGTAGGTTGTGTGTGACTGATTAGCAGACTGTACGTCAGTCCCTATACTGATGAAGGACTGCTGCAGTATAGGGCAGCGGTCAGCAGTAGTGCACCTCAACCCTATGTATTGTGGACCTATACCAGTCCTTACAGAATAGCAGACTGTACCTCAATCAATCCTATGTACTGTAGCACCCTAACCAGGTTACCAGTCCTTATAAGGACCTTTGTGGAACAAGTAGGTTGTGACTGATTAGCAGACTGCAGCAGAAGGGCAGCAGTCAAGTATAATATTCTTTCTATATTTGGAAGAAAGAATATTATACGTGTACAAGCCTATTACCATACCACTGATACCAGTCCTGAAAAGAACCTTTGTGGACCTAATATAGTAACAGCTACTGATTAAACTGACCCTCACTGCCTCACACACAGCTTCCTGCCTGTCCCTATATAAACTGACAAAACAGAGGCTGCTGGAACAATAACTGGAATAGCACTTTTGTGGACCTGATAGTAACAGCTAATGATTAAACTGACTGTCCCTGCAGCACACACCGTCCTGTCCCTTTCTCTACACTGACAAAAGACACTCAGGCTGCTGCAACAATCACTAGCACAGCACTGCCTCAAACCTATATCCTGAACTACACCTAACACCTATACCAGTCCTGAAAAGAACTTTTGTGTACCAAATAGCTAGCGATTTGGGTCACTGCTCCCTGCTCCACACAGCAACCTCTCCCTTTTAGTGACAGAAGAAAGAATGTAAAATGGCCGCCGGATCGGGTCTATTTATAAGTTAGGGGGAATGTCCAAGTGTCCATGTGCTGTAATGTCTCAATTGGCTGTCCTGTACCTCATGATGGATGTGTCATCATAGGTCAAAGTTCTTTTACACAGAAAACACGGAAGTCCGCCGGGCGAACGGAGGCAATAGTCCGCCGATCGAGCGGACCGTGAACAGCCGAAATTCGCTGCGAAACGACCGCCGGGCGAACCGTTCGGCCATCACTATCAGGGACAATGAACCATGCAGAAAATGCAGTTACAATCACACCTTTAATGTGATAGTAAAAATAATACAAATCAGGAACGTAGTCAAAAACAGAAGCCAGGGTTAGGAAGCAAAGCCAGGTAGTCAGAGGAGCCGGGATCAGAAAGCCAGGAATCAGTGTTTTTAGACGCCAAAAATCAGGATCAGGAGCCATAAGATACGTCAGCCAGGCAAAATCATAACAGGAACACAGTAGAGAGCTTTAAGGCGCGCTTGTGGAAGCCTCCTGTACGCTTTGAGCTTTGAAACTGCCTTGCTCATTCCCTCTGTGCCTTCGCCTGGTCAACATCTCCAGTGTGTCTCTGCTGCACATCTCTGAGTGATCTTTTACTGCTATGAATAAACAAGCAACAATGCTAGTTCATTCATAATTGTAAAAGCACTGAGAAAATGGCCATGGCTTTGTGCTGGCTATGCCCCCCCAGGAACACCCATAAAGTGGGCTTCAAAAGGGAGTGGAGCTACAAAGACCATTATTTCTTGTCCACATGAGCTTGTACAAAAAACTACTGTGACCAATCACTTAGGTACTAGGAAATTAAATTACCTGTCACAAGTTAGCCTTCAGGTTTCCTGCCTGTGTATATTACCTTCTTGCTGCAGTGTTCCTCCTAGTCCTGTGATTTCTTCACACGTGTTGTATGGCACTATGCTCATCTATGGGCATCGCCTGTTACTCAGGTTTTTATTTTCCTTCCTTTCCATCACTTACTGGACTGCCTCCCAGTTTGCTTTCCTATATATACATGTGCTCAGTCCAGCTTGCGTTGCCTGAGCAACTTCACAGTTCTCTGAGCACCCGTACTCATGTAGTCTGTGTCTGACTACTCATGTACCGATCCCGGCTTCGTCTACCGTCTGTGATTGTTTGCTGCCCATTCTAACCTCAGCTTGTCACTTGGATTTCCTAATGTCTCCTGCTGCTTACTCTCTGCACATGCAAGTGGTCTCCGCATCCTCAGCTGCACATATCTGGGGGCTGCAACCCAGTTCCAGCAAGCTGCAAGTCCATCCCCACCATTAGGGCCCCTGGTGAAAAAGCAGGCTGGGACTTAGACTCAGGGGAACCCCAAACTAGGGCTCACTACCACAGATGCAAAATATTATCTAAACTACAGACTGGTGTCTAATGCTCTTCATTGCTTGTTTATTACTGACACATTACCCTTTTCACAACCAGCAGTATAAATATTCTCATCTGAAAATCTAGTAAGTGTATAAGTCCCTGTGCAAACCTCTGGACACCTGGACCACAGCACATATCCAGACTCAAGAACATAAGCGTAAAGACCTCACGAAGAGAGTCCCTCATATACACTATACTACCAAAAGTATTGGGAGGCCTGCCTTACACGCACATGAACTTAATGGCATCCCAGTCTTAGTCCATAGGGTTGAATATTGAGTTGGCCCACCCTTTGCAGCTATAACTGCATCGACTCTTCTGGGAAGGCTGTCCACAAGGTTTAGGAGTGTGTCTATGGGAATGTTTACCTTTTTGTCAGACGCGCATTTGTAAGGTCAGGCACTGATGTGGACAAGAAGGCCTGGCTCACAGTCTGCACTCCACTCTACTTCATCCCAAAGGTGTTCTATCGGGTTGAGGTCAGTACTCTGTGCAGGCCAATCAGGTTCCTCCACCCCAAACTCACTCATCCATGTCTTTGTGGATCTTGCTTTGTGCACTGGTCCAAATCGTTTGGTGGAGGGGGGATTATGGTGTGGGGTTGTTTTTCGGGGGTTGGACACCTGGATCACAGCACATATCCAAACTCAAGAACATAAGTGTTGAGACCTCACAAAGAGAGTCCCTCATATACACTATACTATCAAAAGTATTCAAAAGTATTGGGACGCCTGCCTTACACGCACATGAACTTTAATGGCCTCTCAGTCTTAGAAGTCTGAAGACTGTCAGTTCCCTCACAGGAGGTGTATGTATTCACTGAAAGCTGGTGAGTGTGGGCACATGAGGATGGGAGCACAGGTCTTTATGTTCACCATTGGCACAAGAAAATAGAGAAAATAACGTCAGCTTAAATGACTAATTCAACTTATTTGTTGGCACTATATATAAATTGCACTTTAGGAATTACAATTTATCTCTTTATAATACAGATTTTTTTTAATATTGATTTTTCTATTTGTGATAGAGATTTCAATTTATTTGAAGTGATAATTAGTAGGATTGTATATGTTTTTTGATTAGACAGCGCTTTTGGACTATATATCACCATTTGAAAAGGTGTACCTAATAAAATGGCCGGTGAGTATATGTGCATAGAGTTCAGCTTTAACTTGCTGAGCTCAATGGATCTCCAATTGTGATATCTTTGGCACAATGTTAATTCTAGTACAGGGATATGTAATTAGCAGACCTCCAGCTGTTGCAACACTACAAGTCCCATCATGCCTCTGCCTCTGGGTGTCATGCTTGTGGCTGTCAGAGTCTTGCTATGCCTCATGGGAGTTGTAGTTCTGCAACAGCTGGAGGTCCGCTAATTGCATATCCCGGTACTAGTACATACACAATTTTAAAGGACATTGCACTTTATACCACAGGAGCAGTCACATTTTTTTGGAAACTGGTACACACACCACAGCATGGGGACAAGGACACTCAATAACACCTGTTCAATTGCTTGGTAACACAAATTGCTAATCAGCCAATCACATGGCAGCAACTCAATGCATTTAGCCATCCAGACATGGTGATGAGGACTTGCTGTTCAAACCGAACATGTGAATGGGGAAGAAAGCAGATTTAAGTGACTTTGAACGTGGCATGGTTGTTGGTGCCAGACGGGCTGGTCTGAGTATTTCAAAAACTGCTGATCTACTGGGATTTTCACACACAAGCCTTTCGGATTTACAGAGAGGGGTCCAAAAAGATTACAGCTGACAGCCTCTCCCCCTTGTGTTCTCCCTGCACTGTGCTGGTATTACTCACTGTTAGGGATGAGCTTCGTGTTCGAGTCGAACATACGTTCGGCTTGAACATCGGCTGTTCGCCCGTTCGGCGAATTCCGAACGTTATGGACCGTTCGCGCCAAATTCGTGTGGCGCTCACGGCCCACAATGCACTGCGTCATCGCAGTGCATTGCTGGCTCATGATTGGCCAAGCATGCACTGTGACCCCGCATGCTTGGCCAATCACAGCACCAGCAGCGAGGAGAGCCATGATTGGCCACATGCAGGATGCCTGTGGCCAATCATAGCTCAGGCTGTGTAGTACACGCCCAACACTATATAAGGCCGCCAGCGCGGCGGCCTAGTGTAGTGTGTTGGCGTCTGAAGCAGTTAGTGGGTGTTCTATGTACCTTCAACACAGTACACACTGATCGTTATCGGACGATTTTCGATCTTGCTCTTCTGTAGTGGTTGTTGTCTGTGTGCCCTGACCGCAGTATACACCGCTATATTCACCTCACCTATATAGCTAGTGATCTATCTTTTATAATAGAGCTTGCAGTCAGTAGTGTTAGGAGCTTGTGTGTGCTGTCTGCGTGCTCTGTACCCAGTACACACCGCTATATCCACCTACATAGCTCTTCTCTATTTGAGCCATCTGCCATCTGCAGGAGTTATTGGAAGTTGTGTGTGCCTCCAGCACAGCACAGTATACATCTGTATATACCCCTTTATCTCTGGTGTTCTATAATAAAGGCATCTGCAGGAGTTAGTGGGTTTTTTGTGCCTCCAGCACAATATACACCTGTATCTACCCTTTATTGCTGTTCTCTAATAGAGCCATCTGCAGGGCTTAGTGGGTGTTGTGTGACTCAATTACAGTATACCCCTTTATCTCTGGTGTTCTATAATAAAGGCATCTGCAGGAGTTAGTGGGTGTTGTGTGCCTCCAGCACAATATACACTACCCAATTGCTGTTTTACCCAACTCCCTTCAGGCCACTACCATGTCTGGAAGGCCAGCAAGGACAGGTGCGAGCCGATAAAAGAGGGCAAGCAGGCTCTGTGTCTAGAGACAACAGTGCTGGTCGTGGACGCAGTGCATTGTCATCAGCACGTGGCCATGGGACACACTTGTCCTTCTTTTCGGCAGCTGGACATGTTAAGCCGCAACATGCCAACGACTTGATAGAGTGGATGACCAAGCCCTCTTCATCCTTCTCATCCTCTCTCACCCAGTCTCAGGGTACTAGCAAAGCAGCTGCCAACGCATCGTCTTCCCTCGTCTCAATGTCATCATCAGTGACTCCTTCCCTAGACCCACCACGTCCTCCTGAGGAGTCTCCTGAACTCTTTGAGCACAGTGTTGGGTACATGGTCCAGGAGGATGCCCAGTGTTTTGTAGGCTCTGATGATGATACTCAGCTAGAGGAAGGCAGTGGCGTGAATGCAGAGAGAGGGGATGCTCAAGAAGGACAGCAATCTGGCAGTCATGTTCCACAAGCTGCAGCATACTGCCAGATTTGCTACAGCGATGAAGAGGGAGGGGATGATGAGGGCACTGACTCCACGTGGGTGCCTGGTAGGAGAGAGGAGGAGGAGGAGGAGGCACATGTCCAACGAGGCAGGATGCCCTCCGGGGGCCAGCTTAGGGGCAGCACACCGACTGAATCACACCGCAGAGCTCCGCCTGTGCAGAGCGCTTCCTCTGCGCGTTATTCTAAAAGTTCTTTGGTGTGGGCCTTTTTTGAGACGAGTGCATCAGATCGCACCGCTGCTATTTGCAACATATGTCTCAAACGTATCTCGCGTGGCCAAAACATCAGCCGCTTGGGCACCACATGCTTGACCAGACATATGTTGACCTTCCATGCAGCTCGTTGGCAAGCGTATCTCAAAGACCCACACCAAAGAACAAAGCGGACCTCTCCTTGCTCCTCTTCAGCTGGCATCTCCAACCCCACTAAACCTTAAGTCCTCTCTGAAACCTGCTCTGAGAGGAATGAAGGTGTAGAATTAGGTGTGTCACAGCCAAGTGCTTCCGGGCACTCTGCTAGCAGTACACCCACGTCCGATTATAGCAGGCAAATGTCCCTGCCCCAGCTGCTGGACTGGCGAAAGAAGTTCACTCCCAGCCATCCACATGCCCAGCGGTTGAATGCTAGCTTGGCTAAATTGCTAGCACTTCAACTGCTGCCTTTTCAGTTGGTAGACTCGGCCCCCTTCCGTGAGTTTGTACAATGTGCGGTTCCTCAGTGGCAGGTCCCCAAACGCCACTTTTTCTCACGGAAGGCGATTCCGGCTCTCCACCGGCATGTGTCCTTGCCTCGCTGGACAGGGCGGTCAGCGGTAAGGTGCATATTACCGCTGACTCATGGTCAAGCAGGCATGGATAGGGACGTTACCTGTCTTTCACCGCCCATTGGGTCACTCTTCTGGCAGCTGGGAAGGATGCAGGACAAGGTGCAGTAGTGTTGGAGGTTGTTCCGCCACCACGCCTCCAAAATGCTACAATTGGTTGTGACACACCTCTCTCCTCCACCCCCTCCTCTTCTTCTTCCTCCATGGCCTCTTCCAGTGCTCTGTCCTCAGAACCAGCGGTGCTCCATAGGCGTTCCAGGGGCTACGCAAGTACGCAGGCAAAACGATGCCATGCCGTGCTTGCGCCAGTTTGTTTGGGGGACAGGAGCCACACTGGGGCGGATGTTTTGTCAGCTCTGCAGGGGCAGGCCGAGAGGTGGTTGACGCCACGCCAGCTTAAGCAAGGAATGGTGGTTTGCGACAATGGCACCAACCTCCTCTCCGCCCTCCGACAGGGACAACTGACCCATGTGTCCTGTGTAGCTCACGTCCTTAACCTGGTGGTGCAGCGGTTCTTGGGCAGGTACCCGGGCTTACAGGATGTCCTGAAGCAGGCCAGGAAAGTCTGTGTGCATTTCCGCCGATCATTTAATGCCTGTGCTCGGCTGGCTGAACTCCAAAAGGAGTTGAACCTGCCCAAGAACCGCCTTATATGTGACATGCCCACCAGGTGGAACTCAACGTTGGCCATGCTGCAGCGACTGCACACGCAGCAGAGGGCCATCAATGAGTACCTGTGCGACTACGGCACCAGGACAGGGTCAGGGGAGCTCGGTTTTTTCTCACCACGCCAGTGGGGCATGATCAGGGATGCATGCATTGTCCTGTCACCGTTTGAGGAGGCCACAAGGATGGTGAGCAGTGACAGTGCATGCATCAGTGACACTGTACCTCTTGTCCACCTCTTGGAGCATACGCTGCGTGGAATAATGGACAGGGCACTTGAGGCAGAACAGAGGCAGGAAGAGGAGGACTTCCTTGCCTCTCAAGGCCCCCTTTATCCAGACAGTGTTCCTGCTGTGCCACCCATCACACAGGAAGAGGATGAGGAGGAGGAAGAGGAGGAGGAGGATGATTGTGTCAGCATGGAGGTGGAGGCTGGCACTCAGCATCAGCAGCAGTCTTGTAGGGATGATTTACAGTCCCAAGAAACACGTGGACTTGTACGTGGCTGGGAGGAGGTAGCTGCGGATCATGTTGTCCTTAGTGACCCAGAGGACTCCGGACCGAATGCCTCAGCTAACCTACGCTGCATGGCCTCCCTGATCCTGCAAAGCCTGCGGAAGGATCCTCGTATTCTTCGGATCAAGGAGAAGGACCATTACTGGCTGGCCACTCTCCTTGATCCACGGTACAAGGGTAAGGTTGCCGACCTTATCTTGCCATCGCAGAGGGAGCAGAGGATGAGACATCTCCAGGAGGCCTTGCAGAAAGATCTGTGCAACGCGTTCCCAGAGACTGGGAGGTTACAAACTCCTGGTCCTGGACAATGTGTTGCTGAGGCATCGGTTAGAAGGAGCGGTGGAGAAGGTGTCTGTCTGACCGATGCGTTCAGACAATTTTTTTGTCTGCAGCCACAAGGTATGATCGGTTCCAGCAACCATCGCCAGCGTCTGATTTACATGGTGCAGGAATACCTAGGGGCAAGGTTAGACTTGGACACCTTTCCCACCGAAAATTCTCTGGCTTACTGGGTCTTGTGGATGGATCACTGGCCAGAGCTTGCACAGTATGCAATTGAGCTACTGGCCTGTCCTGCATCCAGCGTTCTTTCGCAACGCACCTTCAGTGCTGCTGGTGGCTTTGTTACCGATCACAGGGTGCACCTGTCCACCGACTCAGTTGATCGACTGACCTTCATCAAGATGAATCAGTCTTGGATCACCCACAGCTACCAAGCACTTGAAGCTGATGTAACCGAATAATTTTTTTTGAAATATCACATCCCTTCAAGACTGCCTATGCTGATGCTGAGTGACTGTCCTGTTATGTTGATTGTCTATCCTCTTCCTCCTCCGCTGATATGTTGGAAGAACATCTCCTACTTGCAAACGGAAGGAGACAACAGCAAGTGAGATGAAAAAAGATGGACGACAAAACAAATTATACAGGGGTGATAACCCTTCCCTATGTTTTCCAAAAAGCTTAAAAATTGTTTTTTGGACTGGAGCTACACTTTAAAAATGTACCAGTTGAAAATTACAAACAGATTCAACTTAACACAACAAACCTACACAGTCCCTGTCTTGTTTGCACCGCCTGTATACTGCTGTTCTGAGTATATAGGGCCTGGGGGCCACACGCATTTCCTTTTTTTAATATGGGTACTGGGTTCCCCTTAATATGTGTACAAGACCCAAAGGGGCTGGTAATGGGCAGGGAGGGCTACCCATGCCATTTTTCTCAATGATTTTCAACCATATTGCAGGAACCAGATATAACATTAAAACTGCAAGCAGTTTTAAATGATGTTATTTCCGTTTAATGTAATTTTGTGCAGGGACTGTTCTAAACATGGGAAACACGTGGTACTTCACAGGCATACTACAGACACCCCCCATGCACCATATTTAAAGGAATATTTCACTTTTTTTTTTCACTTTAATCGTCATTAAAATCAGTGCTCCCGCCAAAACGGCCATTTTAAAAAACATTTTAGGCATTGACCCATGTCCCCTGGGGCAGGAGCCAGGTCCCCAAACCCTTTTTAGGACAGTATCTTGCATATTAGCCGTTAAAATTAGCACTTTTAATTTCGAACGTTCAAGTCCCATAGACTTCAATGGGGTTCTAACATTCGTACGAATTTGGGGTCCGTTCGAAAGTTCTGGTGCGAACCGAACCGGGGGGTGTTCGGCTCATCCCTACTCACTGTATGGGCTTGCTCTCTCCCACTGCCTCTTCTGGCATTAATCCCTCCAATTGCCTCCTATGATGGGTTCCTTCCAGGCCATCTTTCCCAAGCTCCAACCCAAGGCAAATCATCTCCCCAGCAGGTGTCCCTCAAGGGCCACCGACAGCCTCTCCTCAGCACCGCTTGTCCATGTTCCATCCGACTCCCCTGCTGGAATGGCCCATCTCTATTTATGGGATTTTCTCAGGCCCCTGCCAGCCCACTCCTGGGGATTGGCTGAGGTCCTATAAATATTCAAGGCAGCTCCTATTCCCCCCCCCCCCCCCCCCGCCCACTAGATCCAGACCATTCTTTAATATTCTGGAAACGGGGAGGCACCAGAGAGCTGCCAGGATGAGTCATCCAGCCCTGAACTCTAATAACCCTGACCCGATTAGGACTCACAGATTCACAGCATGAGTCACAGTTAGATTTTCCTACACAACACTGCTAAAAGTACACGCTAGAGGGTGCTATCTGAGTATTGTTGCTGACCATGCCCATCCCTGTATGACTACAATGTACCCATCTTCTTATGGCTCCTTCCAGCAGGATAGTGCTCCATGTCACAAAGCTCAGATCATCTCAAACTGGTTTCTTATCATGGCAATGAGGTCACTGTACTCCAATGAGCTCCACAGTCATTAGATCTCAATCCAATAGAGCACCTTTGGGATGTGGTGGAACGGGATATTCGCATCACGGATCTGCAGCCGACAAATCTACAGCAACTGTGTGATGCTATCATGTCACTATGGACCAAAATCTCTGAGGAATGTTTCCAACACCTTCCTGAATCTTTGCCAGTAAGAATTAGGACAGTTCTGAAGGCAGAAGGGAGTCCAAACCAATACTAGCAAGGTGTACCCAATAAAGTGGCTGGTAATTGTATAAAAGACACACATTAAAGCAGGTCTCTAATTAAAGTAGTATTAAAGCTTTGTTTTTTTAGTTAACCAACATGTTATACGTTTTGCACAGAGGAGCGCTGATCCTCTTATTTTCGCCCCCCTGTATTCCTGGCTCTTTCCCCTTGAGCAGTGCCCATAGGGGAAAGCCACTTGCCCTGGGGGCACAGTTGCTTGCCTGCTCCTTAGCCACTGCTCTATGCATTCATAAGACACATAGAGCCGCAGCTCGGACACGTCCCCCCACTCTCTCCTCATTGGCTCACTGGCTGTGATTGACAGCAGTGAGAGCCAATGGCCTCCCACTGCTGTCTCAGCCAATGAGGAGGGAGAGTCTAGGGACAGCTGAGATTTTACCCAAGCCCAAAAATTGGTTCCAGCTGCCAGCACCATAACAGTCAATGTAAGCAGTCAGAATATGATGATATGATTTGCTGCTATGGTACTGGTGGTTAGCCCCACTGCACCATAAAAATGCACGGCGTCAATACAGGATGATGACATCCGTGGCCACTGCAGCATTCGGAAGTGAAGCTGCTCCACTTACCACCTTGTATCAAGCATGCAGTGGTATAGATTGTAAGGTGGGACAGGGACTGGGGACTTTGTTTTGAAGGCGGGACTCTGATATGAAGGGGGGCTCTGATATGAAGGGGGGCTCTGATATGAAGGGAGGCTCTGATGTTAAAGGTGGACTTCAATGTGAAAAGCGGACTTGATGCTCAGATGTGAAGGTGGGGCTCTGAAGTGAGGGGGACTGTGATATAAAATGGGGGCTCTGATGTGGGGGGACACTGAAGTGAGGGATGCTGTGATGTAAAATGGGGGCTCTGATTTGAAAGGAGAAGAGCTGATGTAAAAGGGAGGGGGCTCTGATATGAATGGGAACTCTGAAATTAGGGGGGAGGGTTCTAATGTGGGACGGGGGCTCTGATGTAAAAGGTGGGCTCTGAAGGCTGTGATATGAGATAGGTGCTCTGATTTGAAAGAGGGGGCTCTGATGTGAGATGAGGAGCTCGAAGTGAGGAAGGCTGTGATATAAGGTGGGTTCTCTGATGTGAAAGGGAGGGGTTGTAATGTAAAGGGGGTCTTTGAAGTGAGGGGGGGAGGGTTCTAATGTGAGTGTAAACACTTTCAAATTGTATGCAATCAGGCAGGACCAATATTGAGTTGGCCCACTCTTTGCAGTTAGCACAGCTTCTACTCTTCTGGGAAGGCTGTCCACAAGGTTTATGGGAATGTTTGACCATTCTTCCAAAAGCACATTTGTGAGGTCATGCAATGATGTTGAAGAAGAAGGCCTGGCTTGCTGTCTCCGCTCCAATTCATCCCAAAGGTGTTCTATCAGGTTGAGGTCAGGACTCTGTGCAGGACAGTCACGTTCCTCAACTCCAAACTCGCTCATCCATGTTTTTATAAATCTTGCTTTGTGCACTGGTCCAAATCATTTGGTGGAGGGGGGATTATGGTGTGTGGTTGTTTTTCAGGGGTTGGGCTTGGCCCGTTAGTTCCAGTGAAGGGAACTCTTAAGGAATCAGCATACCAAGACATTTTGGACAATTTCATGCTCCTAATGTTGTGGGAACAGTTTGGGGATGGCCCCCTCCTGTTCCAACATGACTGCACACCAGTGTACAAAGCAAGGTCCATAAAGACATGGATGAGTGAGTTTGGGGTAGAGGAACTTGACTGGCCTGCACAGAGTCCTGACCTCAACCCAACAGAACACATTTGGGATGAATTAGAGTGGAGACTGCGAGCCAGGCCTTCTTGTCCAGCATCAGTGCTTGAACCCACCTTCTGGAAGAATGGTCAAATATTCCCATAGACACATGCCTAATAGTAATAAGCCTTCCCAGGAGAGTTGAAGCTGTTAAAGCTGCAAAGGGTGGGCCAACTCAATATTGAATAGGAGCCGCCGGTCCATAGAGTACTATATTATTTTTTTCTCTTTTTCAAGCCACATGATTAGAGCCCGAGGCTCTAATTGGCTTGAAAAAGGTTGGACTCGAGGCGCAGAGCACTGCTTCCCAAACCCACCTACTTGTGACACTAGTGAATCAATATTCACTTTTGTCTTCCACAGTGGCGGCCCGACTATTAGGGGCGCAGGGACCCCGTCCCTTCAATCCACGCATGGATTCCAATAGGGTTTTTTTTGTTTGCAAGAAGCACATGATTAGAGCCCACCCAGTTGTGTGACGTTATCAAATTAATATTCGCGAATGTCTTCCGGCTTCTCCTCCCTGCCAATCAGGAAGCGGGCCAGGAGTCCTAACTCCTGAATGGCCAGGAGGAGAAGTGACCCCCAGGAGGAAATGCATGGGGGGAGCCACCATCTGGATGAGGTAAGTGCAGGGGCTGGTGGGCAATCGATCAAGCAACAGGGTAGGAGCATTTATTTAGTTGGCTGGATGGGGGGTCTTCTCCCCACAAATCAGGACAGGAGGCGGATCGAGTTGGCTGGGAAGAAAAGCTGCGGTGCTATGACCGCGAGTGTGGTCAGTGTGGGGTGAGTGAGAGTGTGTGTGTGTGTGGGGGGGGGGGGGGTTGTTTGCCGCCCTCCCTGAAAAAATTTAGCACCTGTCATCACTAGTATTGAACCCTACAGACTGAGACTGGGATGTCATTAAAGTTCATGTGAGTGTAAAGGCAGGTGTCCCAATACTTTTGGTAACATAGTGTATCTCTGGTACCAGGCAGAATTTACATTTACATTTTATTTTATTCATTTACAGAATGAGAATCCTCCGGATTTCTCTCGGGAAAGCATCCCTCTGATTACAGAAATCATTTCCCTGTCTACACTTTATACATTATATCAATTTCTGCAGCAATCTGCTCACAATGTAGCGAGTGAGGAGCGCTCCCCCTGGTGACCGTCTGCGGCACTGCTCGCTCTCAGCCCAGTCTCCTCCCTGTTACATTCCAACAGATCCCTGGGTCACAGACAGCACTGTGTGAGATGGGACCCCAGAGGAGGGATCAGGCAGGACTGTGAGATGGGATCCCAGAGGAGGGATCAGGCAGGATCAGATTCCAAAGAAGGGATCAGGCAGGGTTGTGAGATCAGACCCCAGAGGAGGGATCAGGCAGGATCCGACTCAGGAGGAGGGATCAGGTAAGATCAGAGCCCAGAGGAGGGATCAGGCAGGGCTGTGAGATCAGACCCCAGAGGATGGATCAGATCCCAGAGGAGGGATCAGGCAGGACTGTGAGATCAGATCCCAGAGGATGGATCAGGCAAGACTATAGGATCAGATCCCAGAGGAGGGATCAGGCAGGACTATAGGATCAGATCCCAGAGGAGGGATCAGGCAGGACTATGTGATCAGATCCCAGAGGAGGGATCAGGCAGGACTATGAGATGGGATCCCAGAGGAGGGATCAGGCAGGACTATAGGATCAGATCCCAGAGGAGGGATCAGGCAGGACTATGAGATGGGATCCCAGAGGAGGGATCAGGCAGGACTGTGAGATCAGATCCCAGAGGAGGGATCAGGCAGGATCATATCCCAGTGGAGGGATCAGGCAGGACTATGTGATCAGATCCCAGAGGAGGGATCAGGCAGGACTATGAGATGGGATCCCAGAGGAGGGATCAGGCAGGACTATAGGATCAGATCCCAGAGGAGGGATCAGGCAGGACTATGAGATGGGATCCCAGAGGAGGGATCAGGCAGGACTGTGAGATCAGATCCCAGAGGAGGGATCAGGCAGGATCAGATCCCAGTGGAGGGATCAGGCAGGACTATAGGATCAGATCCCAGAGGAGGGATCAGGCAGGACTATGAGATGGGATCCCAGAGGAGGGATCAGACAGGACTGTGAGATCAGATCCCAGAGGAGGGATCAGGCAGGACTATGAGATGGGATCCCAGAGGAGGGATCAGACAGGACTGTGAGATCAGATCCCAGAGGAGGGATCAGGCAGGACTATGAGATGGGATCCCAGAGGAGGGATCAGGCAGAACTGTGAGATCAGATCCCAGAGGAGGGATCAGGCAGGACTATGAGATGGGATCCCAGAGGAGGGATCAGGCAGGACTGTGAGATCAGATCCCAGAGGAGGGATCAGGCAGGACTATGAGATGGGATCCCAGAGGAGGGATCAGGCAGGACTGTGAGATCAGATCCCAGAGGAGGGATCAGGCAGGACTATGAGATGGGATCCCAGAGGAGGGATCAGGCAGGACTGTGAGATCAGATCCCAGAGGAGGGATCAGGCAGGACTATGAGATGGGATCCCAGAGGAGGGATCAGGCAGGACTGTGAGATCAGATCCCAGAGGAGGGATCAGGCAGGACTATGAGATGGGATCCCAGAGGAGGGATCAGGCAGGACTGTGAGATCAGATCCCAGAGGAGGGATCAGGCAGGACTATGAGATGGGATCCCAGAGGAGGGATCAGGCAGGACTGTGAGATCAGATCCCAGAGGAGGGATCAGGCAGGACTATGTGATCACAGAAGGCTACAGCAGGCAGTGTCATGAAGACAGGCATCGCTCCCGTAACTTCCCAGGCTGCTCGCTTCCCTCCATCCCATTCACCATCTGCTGCCCATGCCCCTCCTACCCCAGCCCTGTGACCCCTCCCACCCCGTCCTCTGCACCAGGCAGCCCTCCTCCCTCCTCCTTCCCTGTGAGTCAGTGTGGATGATGGTGGAGATGGGAGATCAGCAGGGGGAGGGCTGAGCCCAGCACGGTAACTTCCAGCACCGATCGCCTTATGTACTATGGCCCGCTGGATCCCCAGTAAGAGGGAGAGGTTCGGAGTGGGTGAGTGTGACATCCCTGCCCCCCTGCACACTGGCACCACACCACCAGCTCACACTCATCGCCTACAAATCCCACATAAAACTTTCTGTTTAGACTTTTGGCACAAAGCTTACAATCTGCTTCCTGTCCCGTTTATAAATATTGATGGATTGTTGGATACAATGTTGCAGCCCCTCCTGGATTGTATGGGGCAGAGGAAATCAGAGGTGCCATGGAGAGAGGATTCTGCCAGCTATGGCACCTGCACTACATGGCACTTCACTCAGACCACCATACACATTACCATCAGATTGGACAATCTCCTTTGGATCTGCCAACAACTAGGGAGAAACATCTATTGGAATATCCTCGTATATTACATAGTTTTGGTAAATCTGAAGTTGATCATATGATCAGATTGTACCATGTATGGTGAGGCTTAGTCTATGCCAACTCTGCAGCCTGTGTGCATGCCTAAGGGGCAATCAATGGCACAGACTGGTGAGCAGATTGCAGTGTACAGTGATGGCAGGTGAAGTTTTCCTGATCCATGTGCATGTTGCTGTAACTGTCCTTGCAATTTTATTGAATGTTCCTGGGGGGTTGAGGTGTCGGTACAAAGCATCCTGGGATATGTGTGTGTGACATAATGGATTGTGTTCTTGTGCTCACATTGTAGACCTGGGATAAGGGTTGGCAAATGTCCCACAGGTGCTCTGAGATCAGGAAATATCCAAGGGATCTGACGTATGAGCTGGGACTATATTTTCTGTGCCCGCAGCAAAGTAAAGTGCAGAGGTCGGTAAATCTGTTTTACTTGGACAATGCTGGTTTAAAGTGGATCTTAAAGTGATAGTGAACTCTACAGTAAAGCTGACCCTAGACAAAGTGGTTTTCTCTACTGCAACCACGGTTTGCAGGAAAGAAAATTGCTCAATTTCCCCATCAACACAGTCAGTTCTCCGGGCAGAGGGGCAGGGGGAGCCATCCCCGCTGGCAGAACACAGTGATTGCTGTTAGCGGCTATATTAGCCACCAGCAATAATCACGTGTAAAATCTGACAGGCTGGTTGTACCCAAGTTGATCACTGTTACAGGAAGAGCCTTCTGTGATCTCACAGTCCTGCCTGAATTCTCCTCTGGGCTCTGATCCCTGCTCTGGGATCCCATCTCTCAGTCCTGCCTGACCTGACCCCCACCCCCCCAATGGTGGGGTCCCTGATGTGTGTGTGTGTGTGTGTGTGTGTGTGTGTGTGTGTTCTGTTTGGCTTTGATAGGGACCCTAATGTGGTGGTAGAGGGGTTCTGATAGGGACACCTGATGTAAGGTGGAACTCTTATGGAGACTCTGATAGGGCACCCTGATGTAAGGGGGACTCTTATGGGGATCTTGATGTAAGGGGGGGGGCTCTGAGGACACCCAATGTAAGGTGGGGACCCTGATATTAGGGAGGCCTTGGATAGGGAAACCTGATGTAAGGGGGAGCTCTGACTGATGGAGATGCTGATAGGGACACCTGATGTAAAGGGGGACCATGATATGGGGGAGGACTCAGATAGGGACACCTGATGTAAGGGGGCACTCTGATGAAGACACACTGATATATGTGTGTGTGGAGGGGGGAGGTGCTGATGTTCGCTCTGATGGGGAACTTGTTATGGGGTGGGACTTTGATGGGGACCTTAATTTGGTGGGAGGGGGGCTCTGATAGGGACCCCTGATGTAAGGGGGGACTCTGAAAACACCCTTTGTAAGATGGCGACCCTGATATTGGGGAGAACTCGGTTGGGGACACCTGATGTAAGCGGGACTCTGATGGAGATGCTGATAGGTACACCTGATGTAAGGGGGGACTCTGATGGGGGAGGACTCGCATAGACATCTGATGTAAGGGGGAATCTGATGGAGATGCTGAGGGGGCACCTGATGTAAGGTGGGGATTCTGATGGGGAGCCTAATGTGGGGGGTACTCTGAGAAGGACACCTAATGTAAGGTGGAACTCTGATGGAGACGCTGATAGACAGCTGATTTAGGGGGGTACTCTGATGTGGACCCTGATATGGGGGAGAACTCAGATAGGGAAGCGTGATGTAAGGGGGGACTCTGATGAAGACACCTGGCGTAAGGTGGGGATTCTGATGGGGACATTGATGTGGGGTGGGGGGAGGGGAATTTGATGGGGAGCCTAATGTTGGGGGGGGGGGGTACTCTGAGAAGGACACCTAATGTAAGGTGGAACTCTGATGGAGACACTAATATAAGGGGGTACTCTGATGGGGACCTTGATGTAAGGTGGGGACCCTGAGGGTACTCTGATATTAGGGAGGACTTGGATAGGGAAACCTGATGTAAGGGGGGACTCTGACTGATGGAGATGCTGATAGGGACGTCTGATATAAAGGGACAGCCTAATGCATTGTCCCTGTGCATTCCTCTGCACTACCAGCCAGACTTTACTTCCAGGTGGTGACTCGTGATACAGAAGCATGGCAGGTGAACAGGGAATACGGGTTGTCTATCACACTGTGTGACACTGTCAGTGACTCGCACATAGTATTGACATTTTGCCCCCTGACTTTTCCTGCACCTCCAGATCAGATGGGCTAGATCCGGCCCTGCCTGTAGCTCCCTGGGAACAGCATAAATGTGTGCTGTTTAGTAGATGGGCACAGCGGCTCCAGCCGATAACCTTACTGGTACATATACAGTCACTATGGTGACTCCTGGGCATCACCAAAGCACATTATGAAACAAACTTGCAGGGGGCCTATTAAAAAAAAAAAATTTGTTGTAAAGCAGGGGTCAGTGGCCACACCCCGCCGGCCACCGCTAAATGTCTGGCCCATCAGTGCCCATGATAAATTCACGGGCACCTGGCCCGCAGACATTTTCTCTGTTCTCATCTTCATTGGACAGCGGCGAAAGGCTGGTATGATAGGGCTGGGTGGGGGTGGGAAGCGCTGGAGTTAAAGCGGAGTTCCACCCAAAAGTTGAATTTCAGCTTATCTGATTTCCCCCCCCCCTCCGGTGCCACATTTGGCACCTTTTGGGTGGGGGAGCGGATACCTGTTTTTTTACAGGTACCCTGTCCCCACTTCTGGGAGACCGGGCCGCATCGAATTACATCAGCGGCTCAGCCCCCCTCCTCCCTACCCTTCTGCCGGGCAAGTGAGAGAGCACGGCGCACATGTGCAGTAGGGACCCAGCCGTGAAGCCAAAATGCTACGCTGCAGGGTTCCCTTACCCACAATGGCGGTGGCAGCACCCGACCAGCCGACATCGCTGGACTCCAGGATAGGTAAGTGTCCTAATGTTAAAAGTCAGCAGCTACAGTATGTGTAGCTGCTGACTTTAAATTTTTAACGGGGCAGGTGAAATTCCACTTTAACGTTTTACGTTAAACAGTAGGTGATTGGTTGCCGAGCAATCCAGCAACCAGTCACCAGCCTGCTAATGTGAAAAGTTACCTTCAGCAGTTCCCGCCCCCATTCAGCCCTGTGATACTGATCTCGGCTCTTCTGTACACCTGTGTAAGGTAGGAGAGTTCTACCTACACAATGTGTTTGTGTGGGGTGGGGTGCAAGGGGTCAGAGGACACTACAGTGGGGGGGGGTGCAGGGGGAACAGAAGACACTTCTTTGGGGGGCACAGGAAACTTGCTATGGGGGGAGGGGGCAGAGGACACTACAGTGGGGGGTGCAGGGGACAGAGGACACTTCTTTGGGGGGCACAGGAAACTTGCTATGGGGGGAAGGGGGCAGAGGATACTACAGTGGGGGGGTGCAGGGGACAGAGGACACTTCTTTGGGGGGCACAGGAAACTTGCTATGGGGGGAGAGGGCAGAGGACACTATGGGAGTGATGTGAAGGAAGACAGAGAACACTGCTATAGGGGTACAGAGGACACTGCAATAAAGGGGGGGGTGCCTTCTCACTTGGGGACTGGGCTCCCATCTCCCCTAAGGGCAGGAACCCCATTTTCCCTAGGGACAGGAACCACATCTTGAGACAATTCTGGCAGGGAGGGCTTGGGTGCCAGGATGGGGGAGGTGGCAGTAAAATCAGAATTCCCAGCCACATGCTTCCTCAGGGGGAACTGGTTTTGTATTAGTGAAGCACCTTAAAGTGAGATAAATTTGTACTGTTATTATTACTATGTTAGGATTATTATTATCTTAATTTATTAGCGGATAAATGCAGCCCTCCATGAATTCACACACATTGAATCCGGCCCTTAAAGTGGAAGTAAACCCATCGATTTAAACAGTTAAAAAAAAAGGCATGCCGGGAATGCTAACTGCACATTGGCTCTGCTCTCAGCCAAACTATCAAACCATCCAATGGCTGGTGTCATAACGAATCACATGTGCAGCACCATAGCAGTTGAAGATTAAACAGAGGCAAAGATGGCAGCTTCCTTGGCTGAAAACGATAGGGGAGTTTACTTCCACTTTAAGTTGAAAAAAGGTTGCTGGCCCCTGTTGTAAAATGTACTATGCTTTTAATTATGAATCAACATTAATTGTACCCTGCCTCCCCTCTCCTCCTTCAGTGCCAGATTACCAGGTAGGCAGAAGAGGCCCACACAATGTTTAAAGTGGTACTGTAAAAATAAATAAAAGTTGGGCCCCTGCAGGATAATGTCATAAGGTGTTAGTATGCACCATAAACGACATTATGACAACTTGCCTTAAAATGAAGCCTTCCAGTGGCCAACTTTCACCACTGCGGGGTCTTCAAACTTCAGGGCGCATATGACGGTTATGTCACCGGCTACTGCTAAAGTAAATATCTTCTAAACGGCGTATGTTTACGAAATATTTACTGTATCCACAGGTAAGCCTTATTATAGTAGGTAAAAATCAAATGGGTGACTTTATGACTACTTTAACCACTTCAGTACAGGGCACTTATACGCCCTTCCTACCCAGACCAATCTTAAGCTTTCAGCACTCTCGCATTTTGAATGCCAATTACTCAGTCATGCAACAATGTACCCAAACAAAATTTTTATAATTTTGTTCACACAAATAGAGCTTTCTTTTGGTGGTATTTAATCACCACTGGATTTTTTATTTTTTGCAACATAAGTTAAAAAATGCGACAATTTTGGTATTTGGGTTGTAGATATGTGAGGGGAGAGCCCTATAGCGGCTGAGGACATATATGTGAATGGCAATCAATGAAGGTATTTAATGGGGACATTCTGTTATTGACCTGGGTCTCTGCGATCCACTGTGAGCTGTGACAATATGGGAGGGGGTTTGGGGAGGGTGGGGTGGGGGGGGGGTGTTCTGGGTGGTAGGTAGGAGCTATCAATGTTAGTCAGGAATGACTGGACCCTGCGTGGTCCTTTTTTTGTGGTTTTTGTTTTTCGTTTTCTGTTTGCCTTAAATGTAAACTTCAATAAAAAGAATTTTATAAAAAAAAAAATGCGACAATTTTGGAAAAAAAAACTTCTTTTTTTTTTTAGTTTCTATAATACCGTATATACTCGAGTATAGGCCGACCCGAATATAAGCCGAGGCCCCCAATTTACCCCCAAAAAAACTGGCAAACTTATTGACTTGTGTATAAGCCGAGGGTGAGATATGCCTGTCCATCCCTGTGTGTGTGTCCGTCCCTGTGTGTCCGTCCATCCCTGTGTGTGTGTGTGTCCATCCATCCATCCATCCCTGTGTGTGTGTGTGTCCATCCATCCATCCATCCCTGTGTGTGTGTGTGTCCATCCATCCATCCATCCCTGTGTGTGTGTGTGTGTCCATCCATCCATCCATCCCTGTGTGTGTGTGTGTGTCCATCCATCCATCCATCCCTGTGTGTGTGTGTCTCCATCCATCCATCCCTGTGTGTGTGTGTCTCCATCCATCCATCCATCCCTGTGTGTGTGTGTCTCCATCCATCCATCCCTGTGTGTGTGTGTCCATGTGTGTGTGTCCATGTGTGTGTGTCCGTGTGTGTGTGTCCGTGTGTGTGTGTGTGTGTGTGTGTGTGTGTGTGTCCAGCCTACCTGTGTCCCGAGCCTCCGTCCCGTGCCTTGCCTCCTTGCCTCCGTCCCGTGCCGTGCCTTGCCTCCTTGCCTCCGTCCCGTGCCGTGCCTTGCCTCCTTGCCTCCGTCCCGTGTCGTGTCGTGCCTTGCCTCCGTCCCGTCCCGTGCCGTGCCTTGCCTCCGTCCCGTGCCTTGCCAGGATCGCCTCGGCGGCCATTCTAAAATTCAAAAGCCCCGCCTCCGCCTCCGCCTGTGATAGGCGGAACACTGAATTTCCCAGCAGCCTGTGTTCCGCCTATCACCGATATCGTCTCATCCTCGTACTACGGACGAGGATGAGACGATGTCCGTGATAGGCGGAACACAGGCTGCTGGGAAATTCAGTGTTCCGCCTATCACAGGCGGAGGCGGAGAAGGAGGCGCGGCTTTCAAATTGTAGTATGTCCGCCGTCTGTCTGCTCGATACGCTGATCGAGCAGTCAGACGGCGATGACTCGAGTATAAGCCGAGGGGGGCACTTTCAGCCTCAAAAAAGAGGCTGAAAATCTCGGCTTATACTCGAGTATATACGGTAACATTTTGAAAATAAGTCATTTTTGTTCATAAATTTGGGCCAACATTTATACTGCTACATATCTTTGGTAAAAATAACCCAAATAAGTGTATATTATTTGGTTTGTGTGAAAGTTATAGCATCTACAAGCATTGGTGCAAATTATTGGAAATTGATCACACCTGATGCACTGACAGCCTATCTCATCTCTTAAGGCCCTGAAATGTCAGGAAAGTACAAATACCCCCCAACTGACCCCTTTTTGGAAAGTAGACAGTCCAAGGTATTTAGTAAGAGGTATAGTGAGTTTTTTTTTTTTTTTTTTTTTTAACAAAATTTTCATAAGTTATTTCTCACACACAGCATATGTATACTTTCAATTACACCCCAAAATACATTCTGCTACTCCTCCCGAGTTTGGCGATACCACATGTGTGACTTTTTCACAGGCTGGCCACACAGAGAGGTCCAACGTGCAGGCAGCACCGTCAGGGGTTTTAGGAGCATAAATTGCACATAAAATTTCCTAACGACCTATTACACTTTTGTAGGCCCTGGAGCACCAGGACAGTGAAATTGCCCACAAAATGACCCCATTTTGGTGTTCTAGGGACATAAATTACACATATAATTTCATTCTTTCCTATTATACTATTGAAGATAGGTACTAGGGTACTCTAATGAGCTGGTGACAGGTAATCGGGTACTCTGGGCTGATGACAGGTACTCGGGTACTCTGATGGGCTGGTGACAGGTCCTCTTTATTGGGGAGGGGCAATCAGAGTCACAGTTCTGCTAGCCCTGCCCACCATCTGGAGGAAGACGACTCGCTTGGTTGCCACTACCAATCTCAGAAAGAAGGGATTTCACTGTAATTGAGAAAACCACAATCGGGTGACAGTTTGTGGAATTACTGTTGAGCTTATGAGAATTTTGTTGAAATTATTCCTGAACCTTTGCGTCACTGACTACTGAACCCTGGCCACTCTGTGTCCTTTTAAGCCAGCCAGTATTCAGCGCAATGAAAATCACACCTTTTTTTTTTTTTTTCTCAGCTGCAGGGGCCCAACTTATGATCCTGGACACAGGCCCACTGCTTTTAGAAAATGCCCCTGACCTGAGCTCATCATTACACATCCATTCCAGGTGCTTGTATGTGACATCACATACCTTGCATACATCACATACATCACATACAAGCACATGGGCTGGATGCGAGACGTGGATCAGCAGGATGAGAATGCCAGGACAGGTAGATGTGTCTCATCTCTGCTTCCTTTCACCACTCTGCATATCGGGCATATCATAGATGAGAAGAGGGTACATTGGTGGGGAAAATGAGCAGGAGGGTACAACAGTGGGCAGATGTGCAGGGAGGTACAGTGGTGGAAGAGATGAGCCAGGGGGGTTACAGTGCTGGGCCAGGTGAGAAGGTGGTACAGTGGTAGGACAGAAAAGCAGGGGGGTAGAGCAGTGGGGCAGATGTGAAAAGGAGGTGTATTGGTGGGGCAGATGAGCAGATGGGTTCAGCATTAAGACAGATGAGAAGGCAATTCAGCGGTGAGACAGAAGAGCATGGGGATACAGCTGTGGAGCAGATGTGCAGGTAGGTACAGTGGTGGGGCAGATGAGCAGCGGGGTTACAGTGGTGGGAAAGCAAGGGGATACAGTGGTGGGGCAGATGTACAGGAGGTACAGTAGTGGGAGGGATGAGAAGGGGGTTCAGCGGTGGGAGAGTAGAGCAGGGGGTTCAGTGGTGGGAGAGTAGAGCAGGGGGTTCAGTGGTGGGAGAGTAGAGCAGGGGGTTCAGTGGTGGGAGAGTAGAGCAGGGGGTTCAGTGGTGGGAGAGTAGAGCAGGGGGTTCAGTGGTGGGAGAGAAGAGCAGGGGGGGACAGTGGTGGGAGAGAAGAGCAAGGGGGACAGTGCTCTGAGGTGTGAAATTGTAGGAATTGGGACTGATCAGAGGCGTGAGAGTGCAGGATGTTAATTTCTCACTACTATTCAAGTAGTTTACGGCGTTTGCTTTTATAAAAAATCCTTTTCGTGATTGAGAGTGTGAAGTTGACTTTTTTTGTTATAAAATTGTCATACTTAAAACATTTTTCGGCACACAGTGCTCAAAAGGTTGCCTACCCCTACTGTACCTCCTGCTGGATTTTGCTATAATCTTTTTATATGAACTATAAACTGAAGGACCTATGAATAAATGGTTGTGTAACGAATCATCTGAGATTCCATTATTTCTTATGGGGAAATTTGCTTTGATATAAGAGTGCTTTGGATTACAAGCATGTTTCCTGAACAAATTATGCTCGCAATCCAAGGTTTTACTGTACTCCTTTTTTTTTTTTTTTTTCTCTTCCCCTAGAAAAATGGGCAGTATATTTTTCATACGTGGGGGGGGGTAAACGTGTTGACGTTCTTCCATCCATGTGGTTATGGTCAGAATGGACTATGATCTTGCATCTCTAGGCCTGACATCATCCTACGTCGGACACTGGGTGATGGAAAAGCAAATGCTCAGGATTTTCCAGATTGCCATTCCTTTGCACCCCTTCCCTTATCTATAGTCCAAAATTTGCATGGACAGAGTTTGCACAGTGATTGCCGGTGATAGTGCAATCATGGCAAGTACCTCTCCCCTTGCCGACAATAAATATTGTAAATCGGTTTCTGCTTAATATGATCCTCTGGCCCCTCCCAATGTCATGAGCCCCAAGCGATGTGTATTCTGTGTGTGTGACTTTTCCAGACTTCCAGTCCCAGGGTTAGTTACTTGGCACCCCGGGGTCTACTTTCCCCCTGACGTTTTGTGTCCATCAACCTCCTGTGATCATTTACAAACAGGTGTAGCCTGCAAGGTGCAATATGAGAATGATGGCTGAGATAATGACCCCCCCCCTTTCCGCCAATCATAGACTGGGCCTACAGGTGAATTTTTAGACAGTTAACTCCTTCTTGACAGTGCCAATAAATGCAGGACATTGACTTTACCAGAGGCAGCTGTCAATAAAGGGTTAAACAAAAATCTCACTGCCATGTGATTAAAATCTCCCGAGCACCTCCGGAATAACTTTTCACATACGGTCCTGTGGTTGTCTGTGATTTATAACTGCAAGAATCTAGCGAAGGATTTATTTGATTGTGAAATAACAGACATTTCTGCATGTGCTTGCTCTTTCTGCTGGCTGACGGTAGAAGAGAATTCAACACAGTTCAGTGTACAACAAAGGGAAAGGTTGGGATTATAGCGGTGCTACCAACAATTGAGTCATAACAAGTTACATAAGAATATCATTTATTTTTATTAAGTACAAAAGGATAAAGCCAAGGATAAACCGGGGATATAGAAATAGTTAAAATCAATGATAGAGCATACACAATTCAAATATTGGTTTGCTGGTGACCTAAAGGAGAAGGAAAAAGTGGTCATAGATGGATGTTGAACCCCAACATATTTCGCCAGTGATGGCTTCCTCAGGGGATAGTGTAGGACCACCACAATAATCCAGCTCTAAGATGAAGGAAAAAAATAATAATATATAATATAATCTCATAAACAAAGGGAAAGGTGTTGTGCTTTGACAATGTGCTGTTTCAGTTATGGACAGCAAACTAGCCATGACATGCAATGCATACTGACAGTGAACCCTACCTATGATTGTGGCAACCCTTCCCAGCTGTGTCGGGACAAGGTCATCTAGAGCCCAGGGCGAACATGCCAAACTGTGCCCCCTCCCATATGCATGAGCATTATGTGTCAGCGAACCCCCCTCACAAAAACACTGAGCACTAATCTGCTTGCTTACCCCCTAAGCATAAATCCCCCCCCCCCTTATCCCAGTACAAATATGGACCTATGCTGAAATACCTCATCTCAGCACAAATATTTCCCCCCATCCCCCAAATCCCCGCACCTCAAATGCCCCACCACCCAAAAAAAAAAAATCACCAATCCTCCTAGTAAAAATCCTCTACCCCTAAAATTTCCCCTCCTAGTACACATCTTCTACCGCCACTTCAAATTTCCTATATAAAAATAGGGGGGTTAGTTGGGACTTTATATGAAGCACACTACTAGAAAATAGGTTTGCAAAAACATGTTTAATGATTCCTATTAAATATCCAATAAATACATGGTAAACGTATATAGAATTAATAAACAATAGATAACACCTTGATATATTCTGACATGATTCATATAGTATAATAATGAAAGTATTAGTATGTAGCCTATTCAGTGCTGGGACAAGGTCACCTATTGCCCAGGGCGAACATGTCAACCTGCGCCCCCCAAGATGTATGAGCATTATGTGTCAGCAAAAATCCCCAAAGCATCAATTCCCCCTCATCCCAGTACAAATCTACCCCCTGCTGAAATACCTTCTCCTAGCAGAACTCCTCTACCCCCAAAATCCCCTCCAGCACGAATCTTCTTCCCCGCCCATCACCCCTCCCAACACAAACCCCCCTAAATCACTCTTAGCGTTCCCCCAAATTTCCCCAACTAGAATAATACTCCTACTCCCCTTTTGCCCACCCCCTTGTCCCGGCCCTGCTTCCCAGCTCCTGCCCTCAAAGCCAGGTAACGGCTCACATGCACCGATTCCTTTATTCGTGTGTTATGTTCCATTCAATCGAAATAATCGGATCTTAGAGTCCTTTTTTCCAGTTAATAATACTGAAAATTTGAGAAAATAGATAGTCTTATTACCATTTGGTTGACTTTAGATTTGATTGTAAACACCCCATGGGCCTGCACAGGAGGTGTGCAGGTGTGCCTGGGCACACCCTAATCACTATGCACGGTGCCGATTCCCCCTACTGTTTGGGCTCCCCCCCAACAGTGCTGGTGACTTCTCTTCTCACCTCTCCTCTCGTCTGCTGGGAGGGATGTTTTAGGGTGGATAGCAGGGGAAGGGGCCAGCAAATATGTAATTTACCGGACCCTTCCTTTTCTAAATTAACACCATGGACACACTCGCTGCGTTCATGCATAACTGAAGCATAGTAGTAAACTGTGTTTACTAGGCTTCAATTTGTGGATGAACAGGAAGCCTCTCAGCACAGAGTACTTCCCATTCTTTCACTGTCCCATGCAGCTGAGGCTGTAGTGAAAGGCATGTGTGTTTGTGTTTTGGGATGCACACCCTAATGCAATAGGCTGAATGCAACTATGAAACACCCAATGAAAGTTCATTATCGCAATGAAAGTCAATTATTCCAATCTGCCTGGTCCTTTTTATTTTCATTCTGACCAGGTTGCCTGGTGTGTATGAATGCCTGGATGAGGGATAGTGGAAAATAAGCGTTTGGCTGGAAACACCCATCCTGGTCAGTTTCGTATTTCATCAGCAGTAATTCAGCCACAGATATCTGCTATGGCCTGCTGATAGAAAAGGGGATCAGAACTAAACTGTATCTGAACACCACAAAGCAAAAACACAATTTAATGAATTTTTAACCACTTGACCTCTGGAAGATTTACCCCTCCTCGTGACCAGGCCATTTTTTTATGTGATATGGAACTGCATTTTTCACACAAATAGAGCTTTCTTTTGGTGGGATTTGATTACCACTGGGTTTTTTTTTTTTTTGCGCTAAAAACAAAAAAAATCGACAGTTTTGAAGAAAAAAAACCTATATATATATATATATATATATATATATATATATATATATATATATATATATATATATATATATATATACATACATACATTTCTGCTATAAAACATATCCAATTGAAAAAAAACTTCTTCATCAATTTAGGCCAATATGTATTCTGCTACATATTTTTGGTAAAAAAAAAAAATCTCAATAAGCCTATATTGATTGGTTTGTGCAAAAGTTTTAGCGTCTACAAACTATGGGATATTTTTATTTTTTTACTAGTAATGGCGACGATCAATGACTTATAGCAGGACTGCGATATTGTGCCAGAGAAATTAGACATAACTGACACTTTTTGGGAACCAGTGTCAGTGCTATAAATTTGCAATGACACTGGCAGGGAAGGGGCTGACATCAGGGTCGATAAAAGGGTTAACGGTGTGCCTAGTTAATGTTTCAGTGTAGTGGGGGAGGTGCTTTTACTGGTGGAAGACATGGATCAGTGTTTCTGCTTTACAGAAGCACAGGATCCATGTCTTCTGTACTCACAGAATGACAGTCTCCCTTGTTTACATAGGCAGACTGGCATTTTGGCAGTGTGGTGAACGACCAGCGGGTGCTGGTGAAGATTGGGACCGGCTGATTGGCTTCCACTGTGTAACGTCACAGTGGGAGCAAGCCGTCAGCAGCGCGCACTCGCGCTAAAAACCTGGCAGTGTGGAATAACATTTTATATAAGTGATTCTGCACAGCGCAGCCACCGTGTAGCAGTAAATCTGCTATGGGCGGTTGGCAAGCAGTTAGATCGCTTTCACACTGAGGTGCTTTTCAGGTGCTTTCACACAAAAAAAAAAAAGTGCCTGAAAACCTATTTCCATTAAAATCAATGAATGCTTTCACACTGGGGCAGTGCACTGGCAGGGCCGTGAAAAAATGCCCCTCTCAATTGAAATGAATGGAAAACTCTTCATAAGCACTCAGTGTTTTACTGGCAGTTTAGTAGCGCCTCAGTGTGAAAGGGGCCTTAAAGTTATACTAAACTGTTTCTGAGCGCCACAAAGCAAAAACACTATTTTAATTCATTTTTAATATTCAAAGCAAAATCATCCATCCATCCATGTCTCCATGCTTTATTTTGCTGAGAAACCACTTTAACTAGATGCTGACCGCCGACCGTCAAATGACGGCCAGGCGGCGCATCTATTGTGGCGGGATGCCGTCATATGACGGCCTCCCGTTTAAACAGGGAATGCGCGCGATCGTGCGTGCGCATCCCTGTTTCTTCGGTGGCGGCGTGTCACGGAGACACCGCTCGCCACCGAAGGGGGTGAACAGCCATTCGTTATGGCTGTTTACCACGTGATCGGCCGTGATGAAGTCACGGCCGATCACATATGGTCACACCCCGAACGTGCACGGCGCATGCGCGCGATCGCGAGCGTGCTGCGCGTGCACGTCGGTGGCGGCGTGTTCCCCAGGAACACTGCTCGTCACCGACGCTGGTAAACAGCCATTGGCCGGCTGTTTACCCACGTGATCGGCTGTGATCCTTTCACAGCCGATCACTAAAATGTAAACAAACCGCGGTATTGGGATGTTACCGGGTTCTCTTCCTCACACACCGATCGTGTGTGAGGAGGAGATTGCGGTAACATCTCGTTACCGCATACAGTGTACATCAATCAAACTGATTGCCCCCCCCCCAATAAAGAGGACCTGTCACCACCCCTCATAGTACCTGTCAATCACAGTCCATCAGAGTACCTGTCACAGTCCATTAGAGTATTTGAGTACCTGTCCCGGCCCGTCAGAGTACCCGAGTACCTGTCCCGGCCCGTCGGGGTACCCGAGTACCTGTCCCGGCCCGTCGGGGTACCCGAGTACCTGTCCCGGCCCGTCGGGGTACCCGAGTACCTGTCCCGGCCCGTCGGGGTACCCGAGTACCTGTCCCGGCCCGTCGGGGTACCCGAGCACCTGTCCCGGCCCGTCGGGGTACCCGAGCACCTGTCCCGGCCCGTCGGGGTACCCGAGCACCTGTCCCGGCCCGTCGGGGTACCCGAGCACCTGTCCCGGCCCGTCGGGGTACCCGAGCACCTGTCCCGGCCCGTCGGGGTACCCGAGCACCTGTCACCAGGCCATCAGAGTACCCGAGTACCTATTTGCAGCCCATGTCTCATAGAATATACGTTGGGGTGTTTGCTTTCCAAAATGGGGTCATTTTGTGGGTAATTTCACTGTCCTGGTGGTCCAGGACCTTCAAAAGTGTGATGGGTAGGAATGAAATGAGATGTGTCATTTATGCTTCTAGAACGCCTGAACGTACTACTTCAATGTTCGGCCTCTCTATGTGGCCAGGCTGTGTAAAAGTCCTACACATGTGGTATCGCCATACTCAGGAGGAGTAGCAGAATGTATTTTGGGGTGTAATTTTTGCTATATACATGCTATGTGTTAGAAATATCTTATAAATTGACAATTTTGTGTAAAAAAAAAAAAAAGCGTTTTAATTTTTTTCCACATCTGGAAAAAAATGAACCGTTCAAAAGACTCATTATGCCTCACAGATTATACGTTGGGGTGTTTGCTTTCCAAAATGGGGTAATTTAATGGGAAATTCCATTGTCCTGGTACTCCAGGGCCTTCAAAAGTGTAATAGGTGGTTGAGAAACGAGATGCGTAATTTTTGCTCGTAGAACGTCTGAAGGTACTACATCAATGTTGGTGCTCTGTATGTGGCCAGGCTGTGTAAAAGTCTCACACATGTGGTATCGCCGTACTCGGGAAGAGTAGTAGAATGTATTTTGGGGTGTAATTTGTTGTATGCATATGCTGTGTGTGAGAAATAACCTGATAATATGACAATTTAGTAAAAAAAAAAAAAAATCTTCATTTTGCAAAGAATTGTGGGAAAAAATGACAACTTAAAAAAACTCACCATGCTACTTACTTAATACCTTGGAATGTCTACTTTGTAAAAAGGGGTCATTTGGGGGGTATTTGTACTTTCCTGACTTGTTAGTGTCTCAAGAAATGAGGTACACCTGATGTACTGAAGGTCTGATCAGAAGTGATCAATTTTCAGTGATTGGCACCATAGTTTGTAGACTCTATAACTTTCACAAAGACCAAATAATATACACTAATGTGGGTTATTTTTACCAAAGATAAGTAGCAGTATAAATTTTGGCCAAAATTTCTGAAGAAAAATTACTAATTAGCAAAAATTTATAACAGAAACGAAGAAAAAGGCATTTTTTTCACAAAATTTACATTTTATTTTATTTATAGCACAAAAAATAAAAAACCCACTAGTGATTAAATACCACTAAAAGAAAGCTCTATTTGTGTGGAAAAAAGGACGCAAGTTTCATATGGATACAGTGTTGGATGACTGAGTAATTGTCATTCAAACTGTGAGAGTGCTGAAAGCTGAAAATTGGTCTGGTCAGGAAGGGGGTGTAACTGCACTGTACTGAGGTGGTTAAATAACATTCCCCTGTAGTGTCACATTTTGCTGCCTATCACAGGATGCTGCGGAAGTGACGTTGTTGCGTACTGCGCATGCGCGATGCGTTCCAAACACTCGCGCCGTGCGTTCCAACATAGTTTCGGCAATACAGTTCAGCGAAACCATCACATAATGTTACGGAAGTGATGTTACACACAACACAAACACTGGGCCGTTCGTTACAACACTAATACTTCCCTTGTTACCTAGTAGGTTTTGCATTGCTGGGACTTGTAGTGCCTATCCTGAGCTACATGCTTCAATGTTCAGTGTCCTCATCCCTATCCCCATGCTTCAATGTTCAGTGTCCTCATCCTTATCCCCGAGCTTCAATGTTCAGTGTCCATCCTTATCCCCAAGCTTCAATGTTCAGTGTCCTCATCCTTATCCCCGAGCTTCAATGTTCAGTGTCCATCCTTATCCCCGTGCTTCAATGTTCAGTGTCCTCATCCCTATCCGCGAGCTTCAATGTTCAGTGTCCTCATCCCTATCCCCCTGCTTCAATGTTCAGTGTCCTCATCCTTATCCCCGAGCTTCAATGTTCAGTGTCCTCATCCCTATCCCCATGCTTCAATGTTCAGTGTCCTCATCCTTATCCCCGAGGTTCAATGTTCAGTGTCCATCCTTATCCCCGTGCTTCAATGTTCAGTGTCCTCATCCCTATCCGCGAGCTTCAATGTTCAGTGTCCTCATACTTATCCCTGTGCTTCAATGTTCAGTGTCCTCATCCTTATCCCCGATCTTCAATGTTCAGTGTCCTCATCCCTATCCGCGAGCTTCAATGTTCAGTGTCCTCATCCTTATCCCCCTGCTTCGATGAGGACACTGAACATCGAAGCATGGGGATGAGGACACTGAACATTGAAGCACGGGGATAAGGATGAGGACACTGAACATTGAAGATCGGGGATAAGGATGAGGACACTGAACATTGAAGCACAGGGATAAGTATGAGGACACTGAACATTGAAGCTCGCGGATAGGGATGAGGACACTGAACATTGAAGCACGGGGATAAGGATGGACACTGAACATTGAACCTCGGGGATAAGGATGAGGACACTGAACATTGAAGCATGGGGATAGGGATGAGGACACTGAACATTGAAGCTCGGGGATAAGGATGAGGACACTGAACATTGAAGCAGGGGAATAGGGATGAGGACACTGAACATTGAAGCTCGCGGATAGGGATGAGGACACTGAACATTGAAGCACGGGGATAAGGATGGACACTGAACATTGAAGCTCGGGGATAAGGATGAGGACACTGAACATTGAAGCATGTAGCTCAGGATAGGCACTACAAGTCCCAGCAATGCAAAACCTACTAGGTAACAAGGGAAGTATTAGTGTTGTAACGAACGGCCCAGTGTTTGTGTTGTGTGTAACATCACTTCCGTAACATTATGTGATGGTTTCGCTGAACTGTATTGCCGAAACTATGTTGGAACGCACGGCGCAAGTGTTTGGAACGCATCGCGCATGCGCAGTACGCAACAACGTGGCCCAGTGTTTGTGTTGTGTGTAACATCACTTCCGTGACATTATGTGATGGTTTCGCTGAACTGTATTGTCGAAACTATGTTGGAACGCACGGCGCGAGTGTTTGGAACGCATCGCGCATGCGCAGTACGCAACAACGTCACTTCCGCAGCATCCTGTGATAGGCAGCAAAATGTGACACTACACCCCTAGCATTTCTGGCTGTGGCCATCTTGAGTAAGGGCAGATGATTCATGTAGCATTTACTTCCTGGAATCCATCAGCCCTTAGCTCAGTCATGCAAAATGGAGGGTGTTCTTCACTGTGAAAACTCTTCCTCCCCTCCTGAAGACTCCTGGGATGCATGACATAATTTGCCTAGGCAACAAACCAGGAACTAACTGAAGAAACATAAAACAAATTGTTTAACCCCCTTCCGGACCCAGGCCAATTTTCAGCTTTCAGCGCTGTCGCACATTGAACGACAATTGCGTGTAGCCAAATAAAATATTTACAATTCTTTTGAGACAGATAGAGCTTTCTTTTGGTTTAATCACCACTGGGTTTTTTATTTTTTGCTGAACAAATGAAAAAAGACTGAAAATTTTGAAGGAAAAATAGTTTTTTCTTTGTTTCTGTTATAAAAGTTTGTAAATAAGTATGTTTTCGCCCTGGGCACCGATAAGGAGGCATTGACAGGCATGACTAATGGGCACTGACAGGTATGACTGGTGGGCATTGTTGATGGGGCTGCACTGATAATCACTACACTGATTATCAGTGCAGATCCCCCCCCCCCTGTCAGCAGAGCCGCTTATAGGTTCTCCTCTACTCGCCCGCTGTCAGCGTGAATAGAGGAATGCTGATAACCGGCACTCCTAGTTACTTGAGAATAATCTGTGAAGTCCCTCCCCTTAGGGTGCATAATTCTCCACACCTCCACTTATTGCTGCTGATATAGTTTTTCCCTTCTGGACGTAGGGAAATAGGTTGAGTATCGAGAGTTGAATCAAGCACAAAATTAAAGTCTCCTGCAATAATAACTTTCCCCTCCTTTAAAATGTTCTAGTTTGCTCAATATCTTTCTCAAAAAGACACAAGGGTGACTATTTGGGCAGTAAATATTAACAAATGTATACTTGTAGTTAAACAGGGAACCTTTAATAAATAGGTACCTTCCTTCAGAGTCAGACTCCATTGCTTTTAAAATAAATGGTGTATTCCTATCAAAACCAATTGCTATTCCTTTAGATCTTTTTATTGGGGGAATATCCATGGAACCAAACTGGGAAACCTTTTGAACTCAGTCCTACTCTAGAGGACCATTTAAGATGAGTTTCTTGCAAAAAGACAATATTTCATGACCAACTCTTCAATTCTCACATTGTAAGTAACTAATTTTAATGGCAAACTCTCTCAAATGTGTGAGGCATAAGCTGAAAGAGGCATTCAACCATAGGAGAAAGATATAATTCTTTCACTTCCTTTAGGATGATCCATTTGACTAACAAAAAACTTAACATAATCCAACAACTGAGCCCTACCACACCTGTTTTACCCCATTCAGACTTTTTTTTTATACCAGTCCCCCCCCCCCCCCCCACACTGAATCTTGATGATATGCCCCATCAGACTGTCACCCAAATTGTGTGCGCCCAGCCCGGCAGGGCCTTCCCTGGGGGGTTTTATATGCCTGCTTGAACCCCCAGGCCTCATTCCCCTTTTTGAGAATGGTTCTAAGGGTGCAGACAGGCATCGCCAAACCCCAGTGTACCCCCTGAGTGATGCTCACACCCATGCCGGGCCCACCTCACCCTTACCACATGTTTCACTGCTTTACCATTGATTCCCGTTTTAATTCTAATCTTAGGACTGTATACTTTGTTCCATGATTGACCTAACTTCTCCCACTCTGGTTTTTTTTTTCCTTGTTTTCCAAGTTGATCAGTGGTATATCTAGTTTGCTGCAAAAATCTTTCAAATCTTCTGGAATTCGCAGTGTAGCTGAATTCCCCTATTTGTCGCCGTTAACCACCTTCAGACCGGACCATTTTGCTGGTAAATGACCAGAGGTCTTTTTACAATTTGGCACTGCGCTGCTTTAACTGGTAATTGCGCGGTCATGCAATGTTGTACCCAAACAAAATTTGCGTCCTTTTCTTCCCACAAATAGAGCTTTCTTTTGATGGTATTTGATTGCCTCTGCGATTTTTATTTTTTGCGATATAAACGTAAAAAGACCGCAAATTTTGAAAAAAAATAATATTTTCTACTTTTTGTTATTAGAAAAATCCAATAAACTCAATTTTAGCCATACATTTAGGCCAAAATGTATTCAGCCACATGTCTTTGGTAAAAAAAAGTCAATAATTGTATATTTATTGGTTTGCGCAAAAGTTGTCACATCTACAAACTAAGGTACGTTTTCTGGAATTTACGCAGCTTTTAGTTTACGACTGCCTATCTCATTTCTTGAGGTGCTAAAATGACAGGGCAGTACAAAACCCCCCCAAATGACCCCATTTTGGAAAGTAGACACCCTAAGGAAATTGATAAGTGGCATGTTGAGCCCATTGAATATTTTATTTTTTTGCCTCAAGCGATTGAATAATGACAAAAAATAATAATTTTTTTTTTTTTTACACAAAGTTGTCACTAAATGATATATTGCTCACACATGCTATGGGCATATGTGAAATGACACCCCAAAATAAATTCTGCTGCTTCTCCTGAGTACGGGGATACCACATATGTGGGACTTTTTGGGAGCCTAGCCGCGTACGGGGCCCCGAAAACCAAGAACCGCCTTCAGGTTTTCTAAGGGCGTAAATATTTGACTTCACTCCTCACTACCTATTACAGTTTTGAAGGCCATAAAATGCCAAGATGGCACAAACCCCCCCCAAATGACCCCATTTTGGAAAGTAGACACCCCTAAATTTAGGGGTACACTAGTGAGACTAGGTAATAAATGGCGGGTGCCCTGAAACTATAAAAAAAAATAACTAACCAACCAGCGTCACCTGTAACAGTTATATGGTGATCACTGGTGAAAGGGTTAACTAGGGGGCAATCAGGGGGCTTTATGCGGTAGTATATGGGGGTCCCTGGCGCTATAAAAAGCTGCGGCGAACCTAAATACCTACCTGCCTAACTAGCGTCACCTGTGACACTAATACAGTGATCAGAAAAACGATCGCTTATTAGGCTGGGTTCACACTGGAGCGATGTGGGAACGCCACGAATGCGCGGCGGGTTCCCGCATCACATGCCTCCCGGCGGCAGTTCACACTGCCCTATGCGAACTGCTGGGAGTGTCAGTGAAATGTTAATGACGCCCCCAGATCAGTTCGCATATCGCAGTGCGATCTGCAAACTCGGATCGCATGGTGTGAACACCCATGCGATCCGATTCTGCTGCGGACCAAAAAAAGGGTCCCGTGCGAGTTTGCGGCGGGTGCGACACGAATTCAGCCATACTATCTGTATGGCTGAACTCGAATCGCACAGAGATCGGATGTGATTTGCACTGCAGTGCGGTGCGAATCACATCCGTTCTCATAAACCGCTGCAATGTGAACCCAGCCTTAGTGACACTGGCGACGGGGGGTGATCACGGGGTTAAACCTTTATTGGGGGGGTTAGGGGGGTACCTTAGAACTAAAGGGGGCTAACCCTAACTGCCCTAACAGTTATTACAGTCACAAATGACACCCGTCGGGTGATCAGGGGGTTAAACCTTTATTAGGTAATAAATGGCGGGTGCCCTGAAACTATAAAAAAATAACTAACCAACCAGCGTCACCTGTAACAGTTATATGGCGATCACTGGTGAAAGGGTTAACTAGGGGGAAATCAGGGGGCTTTATGCGGTAGTATATGGGGGTCCCTGGCGCTATAAAAAGCTGCAGCGAACCTAAATACCTACCTGCCTAACTAGCGTCACCTGTGACACTAATACAGCGATCAGAAAAATTATCGCTTATTAGGCTGGGTTCACACTGGAGCGATGCGGGAACGCCATGAATCCGCGGCGGGTTCCCGCATCGCATGCCTCCCGGCGGCAGTTCACACTGCCCTATGCGAACTGCTGGGAGTGTCAGTGAAATGTTAATGACACCCCCAGATCAGTTCGCATATCGCAGTGCGATCTGCAAACTCGGATCGCATGGTGTGAACACCCATGCGATCCGATTCTGCTGCGGGCCAAAAAAAGGGTCCCGTGCGAATTTGCGGCGGGTGCGGCGGGTGCGACACGAATTCAGCCATACTATCTGTATGGCTGAACTCGAATCGCACAGAGATCGGATGTGATTTGCACTGCAGTGCGGTGCGAATCACATCCGTTCTCATAAACCGCTGCAATGTGAACCCAGCCTTAGTGACACTGGCGACGGGGGGTGATCACGGGGTTAAACCTTTATTGGGGGGGGTTAGGGGGGCACATTAGAACTAAAGGGGGCTAACCCTAACTGCCCTAACAGTTATTACAGTCACAAATAACACCAATGCAAAAAAAAAAAAAAAAAAAAGCAATTGGTGTCACTGTGACTGGGGGGGCAGGGGTAATTGGGGGTTGATCGGGGGGTAAAGGGGGGGTGTGAGTGTGCCTGGCATGTTCTACTGTGTAGTGTAGTGCTTGTGCAACTCACCGATGCTCTCTCCTCGGTGCCGGAACGAAAAATACCGACACGGAGGAGAGAATACATCACTTCCTCTCCTGTGTTTACATTACAGGAGAGGAAGTGATGTCACGGGACATTTTCATTCGTCGGGAGCGATCGCGAGGGGGTGGCCATGAATGAATGGCCGTCCCCTCGTCCGGGATCGCTCCCGAACGAATACCGACCGCCGCAGGCACCGGGCGGAGGCCCGATCGGGCCCCCGACCCGCGGGCAGGCAAGGACGTACATGTAAGCCCTTATGCCTGCCCGTGCCATTCTGTCGACGTACATCGTCGTGCGGCGGTCGGCAAGTGGTTAAACAAGCTGGAAAACCCCATCTATAGGAGATATTTTTCCCCTGTAACTGGGTTATCAATGGTTTCAACGCTCTCCTGAGGGCTAACGTCTCTTGTGATAAGCACTCTTGGTTACACTGTGATTAGACACAGCTGATCACATGGCAAAGAGCCTAGGTCAGTAATGGTGAACCTTGGCACCCCAGATGTTTTGGAACTACATTTCCCATGATGCTCATGCACTCTGCTGTCTAGTTGAGCATCATGGGAAATGTAGTTCCAAAACATCTGGGGTGCCAAGGTTCACCATCACTGGCCTAGATCATTGGCTCTTTACCGTGACTGGAGATGCGGTGTGTCCAAGCGACTCGCTCTGAAGGACGTCATATGACGTCAAGTCAGAACAGGAGAGCCACTGCCCGGCCTTCATTTTTGCTTTTGGCTGGGGGGGATGTGGTTAAAACAAGTACATATAATATATTTTCCTATCAATGTATTAATGCTAGCAGCATAAGGATTAAAGATAGTCAATGTGGATTGAGAGAGTGAAGTTCTGCTTTAATTGGCCTGATGATTATCTTGTTCCTGTCGGTAACTTTATGGGACTTTGAGGATCTGTTTCCTGACATCTTGAATGGCGGTTGTAACATCTCACTGCCCTGGGGATCCGACTTGAATGCAGCTAGGGTAGAGTTGCATGATTGGGTCACTGTCAGCTGCTGTGAAGTGATTTGTAACATTCCGTATGTACTAGTTTTTTACCTGCTATTACCGTTAAGATGCCAGGTGAAACTAGTAACAACCTGTTACCCCTGTTGGAAAACTGTTTAATACTTGTGCTGCTTTTAAGCTAAATTCAACAATTTCCAGACTTCTGTCTGCTCACTAATAATAACAGACATTACAAAACTTAAGCCTAGGTTCACATTGCTGCGGGTTAGAAATCGTGCACATTCAGCTTTACCAGGCAATGCAGTCTGACTTGGGGAGCGATTTGACAGACTTCTGTGTAGGTTGCTGCACAGATGTCTATTGATATCGATCCCAAAGTCACCAGAAGTAATGCAGGAACTTTTGGGAATTGTGTGCGGTGACGCAAAGTAGGCGTTGCACCAATTTGGACTATGCTATTTCCGGGAATAGTCGTCGATTTGGAATGACATGTCAAATCGCATGCTATATCGTGCCAATGTGTACCTAGGCTCAGTGTAGCACCCTCCTGCTAGAATCATTTAGGGGGCTGATTTACTAAAACTGGAGAGTGCAAAATGTGGTGCAGCTCTGCAAAGAAACAAATCCGCTCCCAGGTTTAGTATTATTGTCAAAGCTTAATTGAACAAGCTGTAGTAAATCAATCCCTTAGGTTTTTGGCTTCTGCTCTAATCACAGGAGCAGTAATTGTTTTTTTGGTCTGCTTAAAGCGTCACAGACTGAGAGTTTGATTGCTTCCCCCTACCTCCTATAAGAAGTTTCTAGATCAGTGAACCTTTTCAACACAGAGGAACCTATGAAATCAGACAGACCTGACCGTGGACCCCCCGTGGCTCCAGCTGTGCACCATAACCACCCCCACCCCCCAGTCGCCAGCTCACTTGCCCTGTGCTGCCCTCGGCCTGACATGTGGAGACGGTGGCGGCGACTTCCCCCCTCAGTCTCCTGTGTCCCGGCTCAGTTGGTCTGGATTCCTATGCTTCTCCTCTGCATCTCGGCGGCTATACCTCTCCTCCCTCCTCCTCATAGGCCAATAGGATGGTTTCTCCTTTTGGCCAATCGGGAAACGGGTCTCACGACCCGCTTCCAGATTGGCCGGGAGGAGAATCGGTGTGACAATGTTCATTTGTTATTGTCACACAACTGAGTGGGCTCTGCGCTCTGATTCCACCCTTTTTTGAAGCCTATTAGAGCCTCTAGCTCTAATCACGTGCTTAACAAAAAGAAACCCTCATTGGAATCCATGCAACCGGTGCCCTGCATGTAGATTAGGGGGCCAGACGCATGGATAGGGGGGCGGCCACCACTGGTTCCATGAAACCCTGGTTGAGAACCTCTGTTCTAGAACTTAGGGCAGGATGATTAAAATGAATATTCAGCAGGGCCTAGCCAATCCCTGGGGAGGTGTGCCCAATTGGAGCTAGGTTGATGTTAAATAATCTGGAGCCTTGAGAAGTTGGTCTTTTCCCCCCTGTTGGAATAAATCTGTGAGAAGAGCTGCCTGCCACTGGAGCTCTATGGACTGAATACTGGACCGCTTTGCAAGAGGCTGCACTTATGGACTGTCTTATGTACCAGGATCCAGTGAGTAAAGCCTTTATATGTGCTCCTACTACCTCATAGTCCCCAGCTGTGAACCACGGATTGTTCCAATCTACGTTAACTTGTGTTCATACTACTCCATGGTCCCCAGCCATGGATCTTTAAGTGGGTCTCTCAAGTGCCACTTCTCTGCTTATCAGCCACCCCTCTATTCAACTTCTGCTCTGGTAAAGTAAACCTTATTAGGGTGATAAGTGCTGGAACTATTCCGCTGTGCCACTAACATTGCTGAGAGCTTCTGCACCTGTGTTGTCTGTGTCAGTGAGACTCTGATACCAAATTGGGTTTTTCTACTGTCGCTTTACCTACCTGGAGCGGTGATATCTCTCTCTCTCAAGTAGCCTGCTGCTGTTCTTTATGGGTTATTTGTTTTTCACTTAACCAAATATTCATTGTGGCAATCTCCTTGGTCTCTCTGTGCTTCCTCCATCTTGGATACCAACAAACTGACCCCGCCCACAAGGAGGCAGGTCAGACTATTTGGGGGGCCTAACAGCCTCACAGTTTTTCTATGACAGTGAAAGAATACAAAAGTAAATAACAGCACAAAGAGCCATCCCTGAAATTCAAGTCAGTGCTGTAATGACTTGGATTCCGACAAATGTCCATTCCTGAAAGTCAAAGTCAAACGAGCAATTCACCCAGTTGAAGGGATCACGACCCCTGATGGGTGTCACTCCCTCGCTAACGCCATACCCTGCAGAATCTCTTTCTAGAGCGAGAACAGTGATGGAGCTGGACTGAACAGCAAGAGAGAGACTCCGTAAAAAGAAAGTGGTCCCTTTGCACTTGCTCTAAGCAAGCAGCTTCTCTTTAAAAAGTAGTTTGGTAATTGTTTATCCACTTGAAAGTTCTGAGATTTTTTTTTTTGAGTTTGAACCTTGGCAGAGTTGTCTCCCATCTGTGAATGGAATCCAATAAAGAGCTTATCACCTGTCTTTGAGTCTGGCCTTCTGTGCCTCTCCTATAGAGAGCAAAGTTCAGAGGTGTTCCTCCTTTCTGCTCACATACAGGAAACCTGAGTCACTTCTATTCACTGCTAAGCTGTTATTCATGTCAGCTTCCATTGATTAAGTTATAACAGCAATAGCACAGCTTAATGACTGCCAACACAGGAAGTTTTTGGAAAGTGAAATAACATTATAAAGACAGAGAACTGGAAACACGGGGGCTGTGTGCCCAGGAGCGGAATTTTTATTACGTTGCTGTTATTATCAGGACATAGCTGTGTCTGGAATATTTTGCTGCTGGCCAGGTACATGGAGGTGCTTTTTACAGCTGAATGCCTGTCAATTTTGCCAAATCTATAAACAGTTCAAATTCCTCAAAGTATTAGCCGATGAAGTGTCAATCACTGCCATTCACCCTTACCATTTTCATAATCGGAAATCCAGGTCTCAGCAGTTTTATAATATAGCCAATGTTACATTAACCAGATCTCCGTGATTTATAATATAGCAAATGTTACAGTATCTCACAAAAGTGAGTACACCTCTCACATTTTTGTAAATATTTTACTATATCTTTTCATGTCACATCACTGAAGAAGTTACACTTTGCTACAATTTAAAGTATTATCATTACATCACCTATCTTGTCTCTACATAACCAATCTGGTCTCCAAATATCACCCAAATCGTCCCCTCCGCTCTTCTCTCCTACTCTCAAGCTCTCTCGTCTCCTCCTCCTATGCTCGTCTCCAGGATTACTCCAGAACCTCTCTCATCCTCTGGAACTCGCTACCTCCACTGGTCCGGCTATCCCGTACTCTTGCTACCTTCAGGCGATCCCTGACAACTCATCTCTTCAGGGAAGCCTATCATGTCTCCAACTAATCTACCACTTCCATCAGCTCATTCCCAACAGTTATAACCTTTTGTACCACCTGCCCCACCCTTTTAGATTGTAAGCTCTTCTGAGCAGGGCCCTCTTAATCCTCTTGTATTTTATTGTATTTTAACTGTATTTTCTCCTTTTTATATTGTAAAGAGCTGTGTAAATTGCTGGCGCTATATAAATCCTGAATAATAATTGAGTGTACAGCTCATATAACACATTTTCTGTCCCCTCAAAATAACTCAACACACAGCCATTAATGTCTCAACCGCTGCAAACAAAAATGAGTACACCACTAAGTGAAAATGTCCAAATTGGGCCCAATTACCCATTTTCCCTCCCCAGAGTCATGTGACTCGTTAGTGTTACAAGGTCTCAGGTGTGAATGAGGAGCAGGTGTGTTAAATTTGGTGGTTATCGCTCTCACGCTCTCATACAGGTCACTGGAAGTTCATCATGGCACCTCATGGCAAAGAAATCTCTGAGGATCTGTAAAAAAGAATTGTTGCATGTTAAATCCAGAGGTTTTCTTTGGGAAATAGATGTAGGAGTGCTGCCAGCATTGCTGCAGAGGTTGAAGGGGTGGGGGGTCAGCCTGTCAGTGCTCAGACCATACGCCGAACACTGCCTCAAATTGGTCGGCATGGCTGTCGTCCCAGAAGGAAGCCTCTTCTGGAGATGACACATAAGAAAGCCTCAAACTGTTTTCTGAAGACAAGCAGACTACGGACATGGATTACTGGAACCATGTCCTGTGGGCTGATGAGACCAAGATAAACTTATTTGGTTCAGATGGTGTCAAGAGTTTTTCCATAGCCATGTCTCAGCCATACAGCCTACCTTATATTAACCAAGTCACCTGTAATTCATAATACAACCAATGTTAAATTAGCCAGGTCTTAGTAATGTCCCGTATAACCAATGTTTTCTTAGCCAGGGCTTAGTAACATTTATTTTGGCCAATATTAAACTAGAAAAGTCTCAGCAATTTATAATATAGCCACAATTTCATTAACCAGATCTCATTTTAGCTTATATTACATTAGCCAAGTCTCAGTAATTTATAATGCAACTGGTGTTCTATTAGCCAGATCTTGGTAATTTACCATATAGCCAATGTTTTCTTATTCAAGTGTCAGTAACATACAGTATGGCCAATATTCCATAGGAAAGTCTCAGTAAATAAAATAACCACCAATGTTGCATTGGTTTTGTACTTTACCATATAGCCATGTTGCATTAGCCAGAAATCTATAATATTATATCAGTGAAGTCTCATTAATTTATATTGCAACCAATGTTATATTAGCCATGTCTTTAGTAATTTACCGTATAGCCAATGTTTTCTTAAAAAGGTCTTCATTACCTCTCAAGATGGCCAATGGTAAATTAGCTAAGTCTCAGTAATTTAAAATGTAACCATTGTTGCATTAGCCAAATCTCAGTGATGTATAATAGAGCCAAACTTACATTAAACAGATCTCATTTATATTCTAGCTAATGTTACATCAGCCAGGTCTCTGTAGTTAAAAATACAGCCAATGCTACATTTGCCAGGTCTTGTTTATAACACAGCCAATGATACATTAGTTGTGTCCAATTTATAATATAGTCAATATTAAAGTAGCCAGGTTTTAGAAATGTAGAATACAGCCAATATTATATCCAGGTCTCAGGAAGTTACCATACAGCCAATGTTACATTAGCCGGGTCTTCATAACTTACAATATGGCCAATGTAACATTAGCCAGGTTTTAGTACAGTACAGTATAACACAGCCAATGTTGTATTACCTATTAACATTAGATCTCGGTAAATATTTGCCTAACCTCTTGCTTTAAAATGTACACTATTCTCAGATTGTATACATTTACACTGTATAGACATGCTCAGCAGTAGCGACTGTGTCTGTGCGGCTGCATCTCAATTTACGTGAATGGGACTGCCTGCATGGGCATGCATGGAGCACATGTGCCAGCTCTTATGCTGGTAAACATGGCCTTGGTACGGGTATACGCTGTAGTACGGCTATGTGAACGAGGCCTAAGCCTGAGCAAATGCAATACTATCTTATGGTGCAATCTCCTTTTAGATTTCACCATCAAATGCATGGTATCCGAGCCTATTTGCTAAACCAAATTAATTGTTTAGATAGAAACACACTGATGTTGGCCAGTCTAAAGGAGGTGGTACAGAGATGTTACAATTCAGGGCCCTGCTTCAATCGTAGAATAAGATAAGTATACTGCAGAAGGGTGTACTTATTGTTAGGGTTTCGTTTAAGGGTTGGGGTAGGTTAGTGCTAGGAAGTTTAGTTTAGCGCTATATTTGGGGACTGGGTTTTATGTTGCATATTAAAAGAAACCTGTAATAGCAGAATATGATTGTTGCCATTGCTATTTTCCCCTTCTAAAGTTACTATGTGCCGCCTATCATGGCGTGCCAATAGTGTCAGTATTTTTGAAGCACTAACCTTGAACAAGTATCAGGAGTTCTGATGTTTTCCTTCCATGTTTGTTCTGAGTCATAGACTCTGAAATAAGTGAAAGTAAACTTAATTTCGCTAATCTCCAGTGCATCATAATATGTGTTATAATATGTAAAAAGGAAATGGATATAGAGGAATGGCCATTTCAGCAAACAAACTAATAACATTTCAGATATGGAAACCACATTTGTGGCCGAGAAGACCTTTTATTTGAAATCTTCTGCTTTTGTTTGATGGAATTTTCACAGAATCCAACCTTGAAAATATCAGGACTAAAAAAGGCAATGTACCAGCAGGCCAGTTGGACTGGCTCTAGTTGGAAAGTGTTTTATAAAAAAAAAAAACCCTGTTAGCTTTTTTTTTTTATTGCTGTCTGTGTCCACCTCATTGGTGGAATTCATCCTCGTCATTTGTCCTGCTGACCATTGTTTCCAGAACAGAAAGTGATGGGAAAGCCTTTTTTTTTACAGTTGTCCCCAGGACAAGAGAAGGGGGGAAGTCTTCTGATGGGTGTTCAAGTGACACCTGTTTAAGAGGCAATTTCCTGTGTAGTGAAGAAAAAATTTCCCCAATGGGATACAAACGATCATAAAAAGCTCCAACAACATACTCAAAGAGCCAATGAAATTTTTAGACTTGTATGTGTAATCGGATGAAGGAAAACTTCAAAAAAGCTCAATAGCTCTAGCGAGGTAGCTCCTACATAGGCTTCCCTCAATGGGAACCCAACAGTAGCTTAAACTGTAGAGATACGGAAAGGAGCGCTAGACCAACATCAGATAACAGTTGAAGATCATTTTAATTGTCGATTAAAAAAAAAAAAGCGATCCGTCAGTTTTTTTTTTCTTCCGTCCAGCCTGCTGGGAAAAAAGCTCTGTGCATTGGTGTTTTTCGTTAAAGTGCAAGTTAATCTTTTCAGGTAAAAAAAGAAGAGGTGAACTAACACCCTACACCCTTCCCTCCCCCTCGATATCTACTGTACTTACCTCTGTGAGTGATGAGCTTTTAGTGCCCACGCAGCTGGTTTAGCAGTCCGGGTGTTTGAAATCCCCACTCTTTTTCCCTCTTCTTTCTGCTTTCTGGATGGATTGGAGCATTTCTGATTGGTTTGTGCTGGCACAGAGAATTGCTCTGATCTGTAGTGAAAGCCCTGCAAAATGTAGGGAAAGAAGAGCGGGAATTTTTAAATCCCTGGACCGCTACCCTCAGCTGCGCGGGCACTGTCAGCTCATCACCCAAGGAGGGGGAAGTACAGCAGGAATTGGGTTGGGGGTTTAGGGTGTTTGTTAATCTTTTTCAACTACATTTTTAATGATGTTAAAAAAACTGCTGTGATGCGCTATAACAGTGCATCACAGCTTTCGTATACGCACTGGAACGCGCGCCTGCACACCCGAAAGAACCCTAAACCATCTATTCAATTTGCATCCATTGGGGAAGGTTCCCACACTACATAGTGTAAAAGAGACTGTGCAATCAGACTGATGTGCGGTCTGTATTTGATCTCTATGGGATACTAATGTAGCGGCACCCGCAAAGGAGCTGCTGAATTATTGTGCCCGGGTCTCCCGCTTATTGATCCACAGCCAGTTACACAGTATTTTCTCACAGTCGGATACACACTATTCTGCTCATTGTCTTCCTTGATCAGTCCAGGGGTGTGTGTTTATATGTTTTATTTGGAGAACTTGGATAGAAGAGAATTAGTTGGGTACACTTTAAATTAACTATGCACAAGCGAGGACACCTCTCTCAGTAGAACTGTGGAAGCAGATGATCTCCGGAACCGTACAGGGTCTGTATGGAAGAATAAGTCCCCCTGTAGCAGACAGGACTCAGTTGATATTCAAATCACTAGCCAGTGTCTCCTTTAGCTTACACACCCAGGTTTGCTGACTTCTAGGACCAGAGGGAGGTTTCAGCAACACACACTCTCAAGGATCCTTTCCAGGCCTGTACTCACAAAATGTCCAGGGACAGATGGTAGCCTCCTTCCAACTGACACTCTCCACCAGTGACACACGACCAGATCCATAGACGTTCTCCCTCAGCTTGCACAGGAACTCTGGATTGTAGCTTTCAGGCTTCAGGCCCTCAGATCTGGCAGCTGCTTCCTCCCCACCAGAACCTCTCTCCTCCAGAGGTGGGCTGGACTGGAACCTCTCTCCTCCAGAGGTGGGCTAGACTGGAACCTCTCTCCTCCAGAGGTGGGCTAGACTGGAACCTCTCTCCTCCAGAGGTGGGCTAGACTGGAACCTCTCTCCTCCAGAGGTGGGCTGGACTGGAACCCCAGCCCAAGTGCTCTTGCAATATAAATACAGTCACCCAGCATGCAATGGTGCACCACCCCTGCTAATTGGCCAGGGCTGTATCTACAACCATGCTCCCACTGTCCAGTGTGATTCGTTACTATTGGATCAGTGTGAAATCTCCAAGACAGCATGAATCGGCATCAGAGCACACTGAGCAGACCTTATCAATCACTGCTCTCTGTTAAGCAGCCAGCACCTAAATTTGCCTGTTTGCTTCTCTGTTAACCCCTTAGCGCCGACCGTACGCAAATTTGTGTTTTGTGGCTTGAAGGGGTTATACCAGAGTGATGCTTGCAGCTGCAGGCATCCGCCCCAGTACCGTTTTTTTAGAGTAGGTAGTCAGCTCTTTAGGGCTAAAGGCCACTCAGCTGCTATCCTAAAGGAGCCTTCCGCCGCTCTTCCCGGGCCTCCTGTCTCGGCACGAGACCCAATCCACGACCTGGCACGTCCCCCGGCTAGGCTGAGATGGGTACGAGGCCAGAAATGGCTTTGATCAAGTCTCCTATGTAAAAACGCATCCCTTCCAGTTTACTCGGCTGCCAATGGTGCCGATTTAAAAAAAATAAATTGCAGTATTCAGAATCCCCGTTTTTGGCAATCTGAATACTTTTAAGTGCAAAGGAAGGATTTAGACCCCCGATCCCTCTATAAAGAGTACCTGTCACCACCTATTACTGTCAGAAGGGATTTTTTTTTAAGGGACAATGTAAAAAAATAACGTTTTTTTAATTTTTTTAAAGTGCTCCGCCTGCTCGCGCAGCAAAGGAAACGCATATGTAAGTTGCGCCCGCATTTGTAAACTATGTTCAAATCACACATGTGAGGTATTGCCTCAAACATCAGAGTGAGAGCAATAATTTTAGCAAAATACCTCCTCCTGTAACTCCAGCCTGGTAACCGTTCATTTTTTTTAAATTATGGAGATTTCTAGGTTCCATAATTTGTTGCCATTCCACAAGTGTGTGCGCAATTTCAAAGCATGATATGTTGGGTATCTATTTACTCGGTGTAACATCCTCTTTCACATTATTCAGAAAAATTGGCCTAACTTTACAGTTTTTATTTATTTAAATTTTTTTCATGAAAGTGTCTTTTTTTTCCCCCAAAAAAAGTGTTTGGAAGGCTGCTGCGCAAATTCCGTGTGATATTGCAACGATTGCCATTTTATTCTCTAGGGTCTCTGCTAAAATATATATATGTGATGTTTGGGGGTTCCAAGTAATTTTCTAGCAAAAAATACGGATTTTAACTTGTAAACAACAAATGGCAGAAATAGGCTTAGGCACGAAAGTGTTATGCAGAAAAGCCAAAAACGACGTACACTAATAAATTCTTTACTTTCTTCGGCAGCCATCTACAACTTTCAAGCAAAAAATGAAGAAGAACTAAGCTTGCGGGTGGGAGATACAGTGCAGATATTTGAGACCTATGAAGGTAAGGACCTCCTTTCTTCTTCCCTTTTTTTTTGTTTTTGTTTTTTTGTTACTACAGACCTGTCTGTCTAGCCCAAACAAAGGTACTTCCCAAAGATGATTGTCCTCTGTTTGAACACACTGAAAGTGTGTGGAATATGGAACTCTACTCTACAGTAGTCAATGCTTAACTCCAGGCAGATATGACCGACACAAATCATTGCATCTCTGTACTTATTTATACAATCAATACATTAGATTTAATGTTAGTAATATAAAAGCCTAAAGTATAACTAAAGGCAAAACTTTTTCTTTTAGTTTTGGATAGAACTTCTGTCAGTTTTTATTGCTGTCTGTTCCCCCGTTCATGAGATTCACCCTCTTTATTTGTCCTGGTTTACTTTTATAATTGAAAGTGAAAGAAAATCCCATTTTTTTTTAATATTTTTTTTTTTGAGTTATCCCAAAAAAAAGAAAGAGAGGGGAAATCTTCCAATCGGGACACTAGTTCTAGACTCTTATTTTGGTGGGATATTCTTTCCCTTCCGGTTTTTGGATATGGGCATAGCTCCCAACTGTCCCTGATTTCAAGGGACTGTCCCTGATTTGGAGCAATGTCCTTCTGTCCCTTTATCCTCTTCATTTGTCCTTCATTTTGATCTGATCTATATAGTTGTATATAAAATGCACTTTTTATCTTGCAAAAAGTGTTTCCCAGTTCTAAACCTTTCATCCGAATTCTAAATTGCTGCATTTGTAAATATTAAAAGCCAATATAAAGGAATGGTAGTGGTAAAAAAAAAAAGGCCTTGTGGATTTAATAAACTTATTTTTTATTTTTTTGTTAATTCTCCTTTAAGGGGGTGTGTCCTATGCCTACATATGTTTGCTAGTAGGTGTCCCTTATTTCCATCTCAAAATGTTGGGCGGTATGGATCACCACTAGTGTTAACCCCTTCCCTGCCAGTGTCATTCATAAATTAATCGGTGCATTTTTATAACACTGATCGCTGTTAAAAAAAAAAAGTGTCAAATATGTTTGATCTGTCTGCCGCAAGGCCGCAGTGCCGCTAAAAATCGCTGATCACCGCCATTACTAGTAAAAAAAAAAATAATAATAAAAATGCCATAAATCTATCCCCTATTTTGTATTATTGGTTATTGCGATTTTTTTTTTTTTTTTTTTTTATGTAGAAGACTACATATTGGCCTAAACGGAAGAAGGCATTTTTTTTATTTTATTTTTTGGGATATTTATTATAGCAAAAAGTTAAAAATAATATTGTTTTATTTTTTCAAAATTGTTGGTCATTTTTTGTTTATAGCACAAAAAATAACCCTCAGAAGTGATCAAATACTACCAAAAGAAAGCTCTATTTGTGGGTAAAAAAAGGACATCAATTTTGTTTGGGTACAGCATCGCACGACCGCGCAATTGTCAGTTAAAGTGACGCAGTGTCGTTTTGCAAACAATGGCCTGGTCATTAAGGAGGAAAATCTTCCGAGGCTGAAGTGGTTAAAAGGGAGCTCTAGGCCCCCCACAAAAAAAAATTAAGTCGGAAGTTACAAATACTATAGCTGCTGACATTTAATATTAGGACACTTACCTGTCCAGGGCTCATGAGTGCTGCCGCCGCCATTTCTTTTAGGTTAAGCTTCTCTTTAAGCAGCCCATAGATGATTCCTTTAAGAAGCAGTATGAAGCAGGACAAATGCAGCTGTCATTTTATTCTGAATCATCCTATAAGTATCTAAAGCTGATGTCCAAAAGCAAGCTCATCAACCCAGACCCTTAAAGCAGAGTTGCACCCAAAAATGTAACTTTTGCTTTAAGGGAAGGTGACCCCCTGACATGCCACATTTGGACATCCCTCAGACCAGACACCCCCTCCACTAACTGGGGGGGGGGGTCTGGACTGATGGATGGGGGTCTATACTTGGTGGAGAGGGGGGGGGTCTATGCTTGGTGGAGAGGGTAGTGGTCTGGACTGAGGGAGGAGGGTCTGTACTAGTTGTAATTGCTAAATGACTGGGTCAGAGCAACTCCAAAACTGCGGCTCTTGTGGAATGTTCCTAGTCTGCGGTGGTCAGGACCTACCAAGAGTGGTCCAAATACAGGTCGGCCTTCCAAGAAAAGGGAGATTTTGAATGCATGTCTGCATGTCCTTTGTAACCAAGCCCCGGTGAGCATGTCAAGGGGGCATGGCCAGAGCGGCGCTGGCTGAGGCCAAGTTCATCTACATACTAATGCACTGGGCTGGTGAGTGGTGCCTTTTCTTCTCTTTGATAATGCTCTTACACTTCCTGAATGGTACACGGATGCCAGCTCTACTTATTGGCAAGCATAAAGGTTTGATAAAAAATAAATGGTAATCTCTAACTGTCTGTCTGGGTTAGAGCAACTCCAAAACTGCAGCTCTTGTGAAATGTTCCTGGTCTGCAGTGGTCAGGATCTACCAAGAGTGGTCCAAGGTAAGAAAATGGGTGACAGGGTCATGGGCGACCAAGGCTCATTGATGCATGTGGGAAGCGAAAGCTGGCCTGTGTAGCCCGATCCAGAAGAGCTACTGTGACTCAAATTGATGAAAAAGTTAGTGGTTATAAACCCTGCTTGGTAATTCTTACCTACAGGTAAGCCTATAATAAGCAGTTGTAGCTAAAATGAATATCTCCTAACCATGCACCATTTAGGAGATATTCACCCAGCATGCAGCCAGTGACAACACTGGCGCATGCGCTCTGAAGGTCTGGCATACCTCGATGGAACTTTAGAGCTTCGTGCTGGAGCCAAGGGCTCCCGCGGCTCCAGCCAATCACATAGCTGGAGCACGCGAACCCGGAAGAAAGACAGGGGGGGACATGTCAGCCCTCTCAGCACTGACATTACAGTGCTGGAGGGCTTAGTTCCAAGGTGAGTATTAAATAATGTGCTAGTATGCAATGCATACTAGCACATTATACCATTCCCTTGCAGGGATTTTTTTTTGTTTTTTAACATTGGCGGGTTACAACCAAATTAATGATGGTTCCGATAGAAAGGTATCAGAACACAGTGCATCGCAGTCTGTTGTGTAGCGAATTAGGGACTTTAGACTTTGTAAGCTCCTTGAGGGCAGATACTGATGTGAATGTATTATACATACAGTTTGTAAAGCACTGCATAAATTCATGGTGCTATATAAGTACATGTAATAAATAAATGCTGATTGTGTCCGCAGCCAAAATAGCCTATAATGGGAACGTGAACATTAGAACTGGACCATAGAGCAGTGGAGTAAGGTGGCCTGGTGTGCATCACTTAATTGGCGAATATATGGTACCAGCATGCACTTTGGGCAGAAGGCAAGCCAGTGGAGGCAGTGTGATGCTTTGTCTCGTGGACTTCATGTCTTGATGGGTCAGGACTGTTTTGGCAGCAAAAGGGGGACCTACTCAGTATTAGGTGGCTGTATACGAACAGTTTCCGTTAGAAATGAGCTCCGGCCTCCTCTGAACCCCTTTCGATCTGAACTCTGGCTCTTTTTTTTACTCTAGTGAGCTGCAGTTTACATGACGCAGCCCATGTAAAAAAGCACCTGGCATAAACTGGTCTGAAGTTCATTGGAGAAGAAAAAAAAAAGAGCTTGAGTTCGTAGTTTGAATAAAGAGGAGTTGGGGGGACTCCGAGCTCATCTCATACTTTCCATCATTTCATGTATTTCTGGCTTCTGCATCAGACAAAAAAAAAGAAAAGAAACATTTTAGTTCAGAACAACCCCAGTAGCTGGGCCCCTTTCCTGTACTGCAGATCAGTAACCAGCCTAGGCATGGGAATGTACCTGCTCACCAGGAACTTGTACAAGGCAATGCTGAGAGCCTTGTGACACAGCATGCCAAATGTTAACAGGTCAGTACAGGTTATAGCGAGCGTCCTCGTGAAGGTTGTTATGTAATGGGGAAAACCCGATTCCTCTGTACATACAGTTAAGCGCGTTGAGGGGAAAAATAAAATACTTTTTGGCTGGATTTGCAGAGAAAAAAAAATCTATTTTATTTTTCAACTTCCTTTAACAGACCAAGCTGTGCAGACAAAGTAGCAGTTGGACTTTGTTTAGACTTGCAATTGGCGGTGGCAAAAATGCGCAGTTGAGCCACATTTTTTGCTGCCTACCTATAGTAGTAAGGTGACCAGATTTTTAAAATGAAATCCGGGGACGTATATATATATATATATATATATATATATATATATATATATATATATATATATATATATATATATATATATATATATATATATATATATATATATATATATATATATAATATTAGGGCTGTTACTGATTAAAATTTTCCTGTTCGATTAATCGTTTTTTTTTAATTGACTAATTTCGAATTAATTATAAAGCGCATACAGTTTTTACCATTTTTTTTTATTAAACTTTAAGAAAAACGTAGAAAGTTAGTTTAACTTGTAATGTCCACATCTCCCCCATACTGTACAGTCCACATTTCCCCACATCTCCCCCCCCCATGCTGTATTGTCCACATCTCCCCCCCATAAAGTACTGCCCACATCTCCCCAAATCTCCCCCATACCTTAATATTCATGATTGTCTGCTCTGTCTGGAATAGACAGCAGGCAGACCCGTCTGTCCTCAGAGTAGACACAAGCAGGGGGGCGATGATGAGGTCAGCGTGCGCGTCTAGGCCAACGTCGGGTGGACCAAGATGGCTGCGGCTCCGGAGCTAGGCTGAAGCCGCGGCCTTTCCTATTATCGATTTTGATCGATCAAAGAAATTAACGATTAATCAAACAATTAATAGTTAATTTCCACAGCCCTAATATATAGCGGGACTGCGATATTGCGGTGGACAAATCGGACACTAATGCCGCGTATACACGACCGGTTTTCCCATTGAATAAACTCCGAAGGTTTTTCCGACGGAGTTCCACTGAAACTGTCTTGCCTACACATGATCACACCAAAGTCCGACCATCTAGAACGCGGTGACGTACAACACGTATGACGGGACTAGAAAAAGGAAGTTCAATAGCCAGTAGCCAATAGCTTCCGTCTCGTACGTGCTTCAGAGCATGCGTAGTTTTTGGTCCGTCTGAACAGCATACAGACGAGCAGTGTTCCTGATAGGAATTGGTTCCATTGGAAATATTTAAAACCTGTTCTATTTCTAGGTCCATCAGAATTTTCGAGGAAAAAAAAAAAGTCCGATGAGGCACACACGATCGGAATATCCGATGAAAATACTATTTCTGTCAGACATTCTGCTTGTGTGTGTACGCGGCATTTAGTGACACTTTTGACACTTTGTGGGAACCAGTGACACTAATACAGTGAGTGATCAGTGCTAAAAATATGCACTGTCACTGTACTAATGACACTGGCTGGGAAGGGGATAACATCTAGGGCAATCAATGGGTTAAATGTGTGCCTAACAAGTGTTTTCTCACTGTGGGGCAGGTGCTTTTACTAAGGGAAAGCATGGATCCCTGTACTTGCTTTGCTCTGATACCCAGAAATGCAGGATCACGTATATAAGTGATCCTGCACAGTGCGACTGCCCTGTAGCAGTAAATCTGCTATCAGGCGATCGACAACTGGTTAAGATCATCATCATCATCATCATCATCATCATTATGATAACTCACAGGTGGGGGGCACTCTATCATGGCTCTGGCGGGCTCTGTCAGCATTATGATAAATCACAGGTGGGGGGCGCTCTATCATGGCTCTGGCGGGCTCTGTCAGCGTTATGATAAATCACAGGTGGGGGGCGCTCTATCATGGCTCTGGCGGGCTCTGTCAGCGTTATGATAAATCACAGGCAGGGGGCGCACTATCATGGCTCTGGCTGGCTCTGTCACAGTGTGTCACATGGCTGCTGGGTGCTGATTTTGTGAACTTATGACCAATAAGTGCCTGCTGCCTGTGAGTTCTGATACCATCCATTATGCCAGATAGACAGACACAGTGCAATGTAGTCTATTCACAGACACCCCCAAAGCACACCTGTGTTGAAGCTTTGAAGGCACTGGCAGCCCCCTAATTGGATCCCCTCCCCCTCTATTGTTGCTGCTGGACATCATCAGCTTAGCTCAGCTGTCTCTCTGCCCGTCGCCCCGGCCTCACAGCCTCTCAGGTCCCACTCTCCAGGCCGCGGGTACTACTGGGTGGGGAGCAGAGGAAAATGACTCTGCCGGGGAAGGCAAGAAGATAATCAGGCAGGTGGCTGGCTGGGATTTGAGACAAGGCAGAAGAACATGTGAGCGGAGCTGAATGGGCATGCGCCGGAAACTAAAGAAATAGTCCATCCGCTGGAAACTGAAGAAATAGTCCATCCGCTCTGACCAGCACATCATCATCAGAAAGGGACACAGATAATGGAAAAAATACACCCCCCAAGCTAGTAGGAGCGGGGGAGGGGGGGTGTAATTCAGATTTTTTTTTATTTATTATTCTGCACTGACTGTCTTTGAAAATTGCCCCGGCTTCTGTTAAAGTCAAATTTGGGGACAAAACCGGGTACAGACTTGGTCCAGGGAAAGTGTCCTGAAACCGGGGACATCTGGTCACCCTAACCTATAGCCAACGCCCCCCCCCCCCTCAAAGCTGCGATAGGCAGTGGACAGGGTTTCCAATGTTCACCCAGCACGTAGCAGCCATCAAGTGGCAAGCCCACTGAACGCTACATATTCAAGTAGTTGGGGAAGAGCAACCGCCCCGCAACAATGTGCAGTGAACGCGGTTGGGTTACAACAGTTAGTACGGAGATGTTGCATCGTTTCCTCACCGCCTGTCAGTAGCCTCTGGAGTTTGATCCAAATGCAGATCAGACTTCAGAGAAAAGGGAGATTTTAGATGCATGTCTACATGTCCTCTGTAACTAAGCCCCAGTGAGCAGGGCGAAACTTGTCTGGGGAGGGGGGGGGGGGGGGGGCAGGCGCTGGCGCTGGCTGAGGCCACATTCATCTACATCCTAATGCCCTGAGTTGGTGAGCTGCACCTTTTCTTCTCTTTGATAATGTTCTTGCACCTCAGTGGTGCACTGATACCAGCTCCCTTCACTGCAACCAACAGGGAGATCTCTGTCTCAGCTTAGAGCGACCCTGCAAATTTCATTTAGATCATGTCTAAATCTACCCTTGGAGGGTCCAGGCAAAACATTTACAACTGAAAGGGGTGCTTACAGTGATCAGCTTTTATTTATGTAATCTGGTGCTGAGAAATCACATTCAAACCAACCTTGCAATTCAGTAATGGGCACCACCGCATGTTTAGACCCCACCTAATCCTAATCGGCATCAAGCCAACTCTTCTACTCAGGAAAGGTAGGTGTCCAATAAATCCTCATGTCTTTTTCTGTTTTCCCTGTTTTTCGAGATCTAAAACCTACTATCACAGTGTAACCCTTTGAAGTGGGATAACCACACTGGCCATGGCAGCTATATAGAGCATTTGTCTATAGCAGAAGTTTCCAAATTACAGCCCACAGGCCACGTCTAGCCTGGAGCTAGGGTCAGTGGCATATTTTTAATGTGCAGAGATTGAGGATTAAGGTCAGCAGAGGCTGCCTATGGTCTCCACCTTTACACAACAACCCCCCCCCAACGTGGGGAAGCCTGATGTAAGGGAGACTGATGGAGACTCTGATGGGAGCCCTGGTGTAAGGGAGGACTCTTGTGGGAACCAAAATGTAAAGGGAGACTCTGGGACTTTGTTTTAGCCCACAAATATATATTTTATATATGATCTGGACCTTGCAATGAAAAGTTTGGAAACCTCTGGTCTATCGCAATGTAGCCAGGTGCTTGGCTAAGAATGAAAGAAATGCTGGCTGAAACTGCTCTCTGAAGTTGCTGCCCTGCCAGTGCTGAACTGGTTAACAGCTATATTAGCAAGAGGAGGAAACTGCTGTGCAGGAAGAGTTGTATAGACTGAGTCAGGCAGCACTACACTGTGGGAACTGTAGTCCAGAGGAGAGACTCTACTGTAATCTATAGCTTTTGAACTGCATTTCCCAGAAAGATTGCCAGGAGGAGGGGGGAGAGCTGCATTCTGTCAGGCTGTAGAGAACACAGCTACCTCTTGTTGTGTGGGAGACCAGAGTGTGCACATCGCTGTCCAGTGTGCACCACTACAGCTACATATCAGCAGTCTGGGTGGGATCAGGGGTGCTGAATTTTGGGGTGTCAAGTAAAAGTGGCCAAGCTCCTAAGTGCCTCTCTTCAACCATTCAAAAAAATAAATATATAAATATATAAATATATATATATATATATATATATATATATATATATATATATATATATATATATATATATATATATATATATATATATATATACACACACATACACAGTGTATCACACTACAAATACCTTTTGTAAATGATAACCCAATCTCTGTTCTCAGTTACTTATGGGGCTTAGGTCGGTCATAGACCGTTAGAATCTGGGCCTGTTCAGCAGGAACCAGGTCAGATTAGAACCATGTGGGGGCAGGCTGAATGTACCAAGCCAGCCAAATTCACTAGTGCTATTGCTAGCGACTACTATAGCGAACTTGGGATGCCTGAATAGACGCAAACAGCCTGGCTCGGGATCCAGTATGCAAGAGCACCCCCCCACAGGAAGCGGCTTCCTATGGGGGCACTCTGCGGGGAAGGTGGGGCAGGGAGCCATGAGGGCTGGTAGGGGACCTGAGAAAAAAAGGTCCAATGCAGAGAACAGGCAAGTATAACAGGTTTATTATTTCATTTAAAAAAATCACAATCGCTTTAAAAGAAATAACGTGAACCTGAGCTTTGCCCATGCCAACCTCTCACTTCATGTTACACAGAATAATGTTCAGCAATTAGACTGTGCCCACACATCTACAACTATATTGTGTAATGAGATGTCTAATTTTGAAATCTATTAGCGGCTAATGGCTGAAGAGTTCTCACAATGAATTGACACTTAATGGAACATGAACATTATTGCATGGTTAGTGCTGCCCAAATTACCTTCTGAGCTTTTTCCTATTATTTGCAATAGCTTCAGAAAAACATCTGACGTCTTCACCCTCCTGTGAATTTTTTAGGTGACAGGATTATTATTTACCTTCTATCTTCAGAATACACAACAGTCTCCTGCCAATAATCACCTGCATTCCAGAGAGAACCTTTTATCGAGTTAGAATTTCCCATCCCTGTATTTTCTGCAGCATGGTGGTGGAGACTCTCTATGATCCCAGCATCTCACATTCCCCAGAGTCATAAAACAAACATTCTGATGCTTCTAAGGAATGTTAGACACTCTTTCATTTCCTGGACCAGTGACTAGAGCATGGAGCATGGGGAAACCCTGGGAAGTTCCATGGATGGTAGCTGTAACTACCATGATAGTCAGTTTTTAAAAAGTGTACTCCAACCAACACTGCATTTTTCAGTTTTCGGTGGCCGCTGCACTTTTAAAGCTGAACTCCAGGCACACACGCTTTATTACTGAATAACCAAAAATCATATAAATCCAATTTGTGTGCACCAAATGTCTTCACAGAATCAGATATTGCAAACCTAGAAAATGGAAGAGTGTAGAAAAAAGACCAAGTGGTCCATCAAGTCTACCTCCCATTTTTTTTTTTTAAACATATACACACATGCGTTTTTCCTTTCATTATGGGTTGTTACAAGGTAAAGGCTAACATATACTTTAATAGATTGCTTTGGCTTATATTATGTGGTCCGTTTTACATGCAGTAATGTTCTGCGGAGTTGTTCTTTTAAGCAGAGAGTCATCCATTGTCTTTGCAGCTCTGAGTAGAAGGGTCCATATCTTTTACTGCATTGATTCCTCTGACCTTCAGCCTCAGCACTGCAGTCTGTGATCTCCACCCACTCCCATTGCTGGACAGAATGTGGTCATTGTACACAGTGCCTTGTGTCTTTCCAAGGCTTAACCTCTTGTGTGCTAAGGGCAGCTATACATTCTTTCTGGCTTTTCTTTTATTTTTATTTTTAAATCTTTGCTCTGTATACTCAAGAAAAGAATCCCAAAGATATTTTCTATATTTGGGTTTCATAAACAAAGGCAATGCCCAAGAGCTTTCTTGCGTTCTGCTCAATTTAGACTATTAAAATAAAGCTTTGCTGTTATAATTGCAACTACACAAACAAAGCACAATTCGCTAAACTGCTTCTCCCATTGAACTTGTACATGTGACACGCGGCTAAATATTAGTAGTGGTGATGGTATAGTTAAAAATGTAAGTAGTACACGACAGGTAGCTTTCCCATCAAATATACTGTGTGTATATATATATATATATATATATATATATATATATATATATATATATATATACAGTTGAGCTGAAAAGTTTGCATATCCTGGCAGAAATCGTGAAATTTTGGCATTGATATTGAAAATATGACTGATCATTGCCAAAAAAAAAGTATTTTACTTAAGGGTAGTAATCATACAAAGCCATTTATTATCACATAGTTGTTTTGGCTCTTTTTTTTATTTTTATTCCATAACAGAAATTGCCCAAATGACCCCAATCAAAAGTTTACATACCCTGGAATATTTGACATTTGTACAGACACACAAGGTGTGCATGCTCCCGCAGCGTCTCATGCACGAAACGGCGTACGGGTATGTCATTTTGCGCAATAGGGACGCTAGGGTTGCCACCTGTCCGGGATTTACCCGGACATTTCGGGTTTGGAATCATGCGTCCAGGCTTCAGACTGCCTGAAACCCGGACACATTATTCAGACTGGACTATGACTTCCAGATGCATCTGGATGAGAGGTGCTGAGTGGGCTCACCATCTATCCCTGTCTGTGATTGAAGTCTCCCCCCTTCTCTCTTCTGCCTCTGAGTGATTAAACTAAAAGGTAATTCTCAGAGCACCCCTTACATCAGAGTTCCCCTTTACACCAGAGCCCACAGTATTCCCCCTTACATCGGTGTCCTCTCCGTACATCAGAGCTCTCAATGTTCTCCCCTTAAATCAGGGTTCCCAGAGCATCCCTTATGTCAGAGTCCCCAGAGTACTCCCTTACATCAGAGTCTGCAGAGTCCCCCCTTACAGTGAAAGGCAACTCTGCGAGTTCAAATGGAAAAGGGGAACTCTGCAGACTTTGATGTAAAGGAGGACTCTTGTTATTAGCTTCATATGATTAGAAATGCTATTAATAGCAAAATATATGTATAGTTTATACTATAAGAAAAAAAAATTTCTGTGTGCCGCTAAAGCGTTCGGGTTTGACTTGAAGAAAAGGTGGCAACCCTAAGGGATGCCCTTCCACTGCATATATATGAGGAGGGGGCGGTCCTTATGTTTTTGTTTAAAAAATAACAAACATGTTATACTTAAGCCCAGATCCTCCTCTTCTCAGGTCCCTCACTGGCACTCCTGGCCCCTCCATCCTGCCCCACAGTAAGCAGCTTGCTATGGGGGCACCCAAGCTGAGCCGCTGCTCAGTGTGTCCATTCAGACATGGTGCTGTGACTCAGCCCTGCCCCCTCTCTCTCCTCATTGGCTCACTGATTTTGATTGAATGGCGCCTGCTGCTGTGTTTTAGCCAATGAGAAGGTAGAGTACCTGGACAGCCAAGGCTCTCATGCAACATCGCTGGATCAAGATAGGTTTCAGGTAAATATGAGGGGGGGGGGCTGCTGCACACAGAAGGTTTTTTATCTTAATGCATAGAATGAGTTAAGATAAAAAAAACTTCTGCCTTTAGAACCACTTTAATTAAACTCTAACTCAATTATTGTTTTTTTTAAGGTTTTTTGGTGGCTAGAATTCAATTATTGCTTTCTGATCTCACTAATAAGGCAGAACCGTGATGCTGCTTTGATGCTGCTTCACAGACAGCAGACAATTCAAACTCCATTGCTTTGACAGGGAATCGGTGGCAATAATGCGCATTTTTCAACTTTTTTCTTATTGCTTTTTTTTTTTCCCTAGAAAATGGCCATGTATGAAATCTGAGGCATTAGGTAGGTGCTTGATGCCGCAAAAGATGGCTAGTTATGGAAACTGTTACCTCCTGTCTATAGGATGCATTTGGTACCTGACACAGGATAAGTTTGAGTCCATGATCTGACTGTCAAATGATCCTCCTTTAACCACTTCAGCCCCGGCCTATAGTCATATGACGCCCACAGATTGGATCTCCCATCCTGGGTGGGCGTCATATGACATCCTCTGATTCCTGGCCGCCTAGGAGGCGTGCGCGGTGTGTATGCCCGGCGGCCGCGATGCCTGCCGTGCACCTGCGATTGCCCGGGAACACAGCAGGACCGTGGATCTGTGTATGTAAACACACAGATCCACGTCCTGTCAGAGGAGAGGAGACCGATGGTGTGTTCCCTGTACAGAGGAACACCAATCGGTCTCCTCCCCTTGTGAGTCCCCTCCCTCCACAGTTAGAATCACTCCCATAGGGAACATATAACCCCTGCATCGCCCCCTGGTGTTAACCCCTTCCCTGCCAGTCACATTTACACAGTAATCAGTGGAATTTTATAGCATGATCGCTGTGTAAATGTGAATGGTCCCAAAAATGTGTCAAAAGTGTCCGATGTGTCCGCCATAATGTCGCAGTCACGAAAAAAATCGCAGATCGCCGCCATTACTAGTAAAAAAAAAAAAAAAAAGCCATAAATCTATCCCCTATTTTGTAAATGCTATAACTTTTGTTCAAACCAATCAATAATTGGTAATTGCGATTTTTTTTTTTATTTTTTTTTTTTACCAAAAATATGTAGAAGAATACGTATCGGCCTAAACTGAGGAAAAAATTTTTTTTTTTCAAAATTGGATATTTATTATATAATAATAATATACAATCTAAAAATATTGTGTTTTGTTTTCAAAATTGTCGCTCTTTTTTATTTTATAGAGCAAAAATTAAAAACCGCAGAGGTGATCAAATACCACCAAAATAAAGCTCTATTTGTGGGGAAAAAAAGGACGTTTGTTTGGGTGCAATGTCGTATGACCGCGCAATTGTCAGTTAAAGCGACGCAGTGCCAAATCGCAAAAAGTGCTCTGGTAAGGAAGGGGGTAAAATCCTCCGGGGCTGAAGTGGTTAAAAAGAGAGGTGCAGAAACATGCAGACTTTTATCAACTGGGAGCTGATCTTGCATATCTATCACCACCCATTTTCCCTGGGTGCAGTAGTGATCAGCAGGGATAAATATCAACTCAAGCATAGAGATCAATCATTGACATCCACAGACATTAGAAGTATGTCAGGGTTGGGCTCAGCCCTTCCTTCTCTGAGCTGGCTGCTCAGCTGTCAGCTAATTGCCAGCTCCTATGTCTCCACAGTGACTCACCTGTTGATGATATCCTGCTTGTCAGTCCTGCCTACTTAAACCATCCAGCCCAGATTTTCTTTGCCTTCACCTTGGTCACTTCTCTAGAGATGCTCTCCTGTGTTCCTGTTAAAGAGGAAGTAAACCCCTTCAAACCACTTTGACCTACAGGTAAGCCTAGATTAAGGCTTACCTGTAGGTCCAAGCAATATCTCCTAAACCTATATGGTTTAGGAGATATTTGCCCGAAAATGGGCACCGCTGTCTACGGCGCATGCGCCGTAGACAGCGGCGTGCAGGCGCACTAAATGCGGCAAGTCCAAGAATGGATTTGCCTAATTTGTCGACTCCCGTGCGCATGCGCGGGAGTGACGTCATTGCGGCTTCGCCGAATGGCAGCGGCGGAGCTGCGAGACGCGACTCCCGTGCGCATGCGCGGGAGTGATGTCATCGCGGCTTCGCCGCTGTCATTGGTCGGAGCTGCGAGACGCCACCAGCAAGATGGATGCGGCGGACTACAGCGGCGACTTCGCTGGCTCCTGTGTCAGGTAAGTGACACATAATGAGCTACTATGCGATGCATAGTAGTTCATTATGCTTTACCTTTGCAGGGAAAAAAAGAGAAGTAAACCCATGAGGGTTCACTTCCTCTTTAAAGACTTGGCTGACATTCCTTCTGGCTCCAGATCCTGCTTCCTGCTCTACTACACTCATCTCTGGCTCCCTGATGTTTTGGCTTGTTTTGGCTTGTCTAACTATCCATTCCAGTTCCTGAACTCTGGCTGTGTTTTGACTATGTTTACTCTGTTCTCACTTGTTTAATAATCCTAAAAAAGGTGATTTAACTGTACTCCTGTCTCAGTCTGATTCATGGTTTCTGACAAAGTGTCACCTAATTTGGTCAGAAGGGTTGAAATTTAAGTGCTGCGCCACTGCTAAAGGTTCAGATACAACTTTATTCCATTAAACATCAGGGGTACAGATCAAAAATGGCCAACGCGTTTTGGGGTTTTACATGCCCCCCTTCATTAGAGCTTGACTGGCTACCAGTAGTAGTGAACTGGACCTACAATGGTGTTTATTCCAGTGTGAGTTGAAAGCACAGGCGTGATCAGCAGCTTTTTTGGCTGCCAAACAAGCTGCTGATTAGGCCTGTGCTTTCAATTCACTCTGGTATAAACACCATTGCAGGTCCAGTTCACTACCCTTTGCCAGTCAAGCTCTAATAAAGGGGGCACGTAGACCCCCGATACATGTTGGCTATTTCTTGATCTTTACCCCTGACCTTTATTGGAATAAAGTTACATCCGGACCTCTTTGCAGTGGCGTGGAGCTTAAATGTCAACCCTTACATTACACTACAAGTCAAGGAGACGGTGGAGATCCTCTGGTGTGTAGAATCCGCCTGCCCAGGAACCAGATCATTTTACACCAACATTAAAGTGATTGTAAATGATCACCTTGTAAAACAACCAATTCAGTTTAAAATTGAAATGAAAGGCAAGACATTTGTGTATAGACATTGAAAAATACCTTTTCTACCTTTTTTATAAGTGATTACGTTCCCTCTTCTCAGCTGCATAAGAGTTAGGGGAGGAAAAGCAGCAGCACACTGAGCTTTCCAGTGAATGGCTGTGCAGCAGGGGGATGTCAGGACAAGTCTGATCATTGGAGGAGAGCACACTGAGTTCCCAACATAGCTAGAGAACTGACAATGCTGTGTTCTCATGCTTAGTGTGGTAAGTGTTTAATAGGAAAGCAAAGGGACTGGCAGGGACACCAGAGATTTCCCACAAAGGAAGCAATACAAAGAGAACAGGATACATTTTCATACAAGTACATGGTACAGCAGGCACCTATCAAGAATATGAAATGCCGGGGGAACAAACACTTTAACACCTTAAGATAACAATGACAAAAAAAAAAAAAAACTACAGGTCCAGCACTATTTTTTTCAATTTCCTCAACCTAATTTGGTCAGTCTTGGCTGTGTCAGCATTTATCTAATATCTGTGGGAACCTGATTACAAAAATACACTTTCAGTTTGCCAAATTCTGTTTGCAAGGTCTTTTAATTCACATCTTCCTTATTTAAGCTTATGAACGTACTCTGTGTTTGTTTTCACAGGATGGTACAGAGGATTCACTTGGAGGAACAAATCAAAGAAGGTAAGTGATCGGAGCCTGACCTTGTATGATGGGTAGGTGTAGGGAAGTGTTGTTACAACATTTCATATACTGTATGTCATTTTCTGGTACAACTTGGCTCTACAACTTCTTTACATCTTCATTTATAAATCCAAATGTGTTGCACATAAGAAACCAACTATACCAGTCAGCTGTTACATTATGACCACTGCAAGGTAAAGTGAATAACCTTGTTGAAACGGGTGGGATATATTAGGCAGCATGTGAACATGTTGTCCCTGAAGTCGGTGTGTTGAAAGTAGAAAAAATGGCCAAGCATAAGGATTAGAGCGACAAGGGCCAAGTTGTAATGGTTAGATGACCGAGTCAGAGCATCTCCAAAACTGCATCTCTTGTGGAATGTTCTCGGTCTGCAGCGGTCAGGACCTACCAGGAGTGGTCCAAGGAAGGAAACCCAAATAACCGCAGTTTTGGCCATACTTATTCTTCTTATTAAAGATACTTGCATAGCGCCAGCAATTTACATATTACTTTACATATATAATGTATATTCACATCAGGCCCTGCCAAGGAGCTTACAATCTAAAGTCCTTCACTCGTATTCATACTAGAGCCATTTTAGACAGGATCCAATAAATCAGCGTGTCTTTGGAGTGTGGAAGGAAACCCATACAGGGACATGCAAACTCAAGGCAGGTAGTGCCAAGATTGAGATTCGAACTAACAACCCTAGTGCTGCCAGGCAGAAGTGCTTACCACTTAGCCAGTGCTCGCTGTTAACCAACGGTATCATGACTACCAAGAAGCCAAATGTTTTAGAATGGCCCAGCTAACACTCAGACGTCTGTCCTGCAGAGAGACACTGGCAAAATTTGTAAAGAATTTGTAAAGAACTGGCAAGAATGATAAACTTAAATGTGCAAAGCTAGTAGGAACTTGCCCCAAACAACTTGCAGCTAAAAGAGGCTCTACAAAATACTGACTTGGAGGTGGGGAACGTGTACAACCAGCAAAGGTGGCATTTTATGATAATCTAACTAGTATTCAATAATTTCTGTTTTTAAACATAATGCATTGTGTGAATGCATTGAAGCAGTGTTCAGTTTTTGTGCCTAAACACTTGCGTATAATTAGAATCACCACTGCCAGTTTCAGATCCATTGCCTAAGTGCGACCATCCCTGAACTTCCTATCAGGAGCGCGCTCTGTCTACCAAGTTACAATAGACAACGGCTATATCCATCTTCAGCTTTGAGGAGACGGGAGCAGGGGGGGGCTTGCCTAAGGCTCCAGGGCTGTGTTATCCTGTGGACACGCATAGCGCTCCGGTTGGGATCAGGCATGCAAATGCGTCTCGTAGATCCCTGAAAAGGAGCCACCCTGAATAGGGAGAACTGCACTAGTGGCTGAGTGGCCCATCTAAATCTAAAAATGTGGGAACACTGTGGGTATGAAAGAAGCAATGCATCATGTAAGTCATCACCCTAACACAATAAGGAAAGTAATACTTTCTGTTGTAGTAGTAATAATATTGCTATGCAAAGTCCTGTATGTGTTTTGCGGTGTACTTTATATAGTATGCGTATGGTAACAATGCTGACTTGGCAAAACATCCACCAGCTTGCAAGATAAGTAAATTTATTGAAGTGAACTCACAGTGAGTGATGGCATTAAAACCTATATACCCAAGGACATGGCACATCCATCTTTTAGTTATCCAGAGCTTCCAGGGCAATAATGTTAAATGAACAGGTTTAATACAATGCCTTTTGGTTACACAACTTGACAACGTTTGGGAACCTTGGATCAATTCTCTGTCAGTTGCCTTATGAGGAACTAGTAATTAGCTATGTCTTGATTAGATAGGGTGCACGCTTTACTTTCCTCTACCCTTCGATCCTTCCTTCCTCTTTTTCTTCCTTTTTCTCCTTTTCTGGCTCTTTCTCTCCCCTTTTGTTTCTTTTTTTTTTTTTTTTTATTGCCCCCTGGATCTATCAGTGAGCCCATACATTATGAACAGAGCATTAGTGAGGTGTTGTAGGGGAGAGATGAGGCAGACCCCTAGTTGTTGTTCTCCACCCCCCCCCCCCCCCCCTCCTTGGTACGCCCTCTTATCCCCACTAATTTCACAACATATGGGGATATACACTCACCGGCCACTTTTATTAAGTACACCTGTTCAATTGCTTAGTAACACAACCTGCTAATCAGACAATCACATGGCAGCCACTCCATGCATTTAGGCATTCAGACATAGTAAAGTTCAAATTGATGATCAGAATGGGGAAGAAGAGGGATTTAAGTGACTTTGAACATGGCATGGTTGTTGGTGCCAGTCTAAGTATTTCAAAAACTGCTGATCTACTGGGATTTCACACACAATCATCTGTAGGGTTTACAGAAAATGGTCTGAAAAAAGAGAAAATATCCAGTGAGCGGCAGTTGTGTGGAGGAAAATGCCTTGTTGATGTCAGAGGTCAGACAAGAATGGGCAGACTGGTTCGAGATGATAGGCAACAATAACCCAAATAACCACTCAATACAACCAAGGGATGCAGAATACCATCTCTGACTGCACAACACATCGAATCTTGAAGTAGATGGGCTACAGAAGCAGAAGGCTGCTCCTGTCAGTTAAGAACAGGAAACTGAGGCTACAATTCACACAGCTCACCAAAATTGGACAATAAAAACATGGAAAAATGTTGCCTGGTCTGATGAGTCTTGATTTCAGTTCCGACATTCAGATGGATGAGTATTGTTGCTGGCCATGTCCATCCCTTTATGACTA